>NW_024070208.1:32960772-33044821 GCF_014754425.2 Oryx dammah | reverse complement strand
AGATAGATAGATAGATAGATAGATAGATAGATAGATAGATATAGTCCTTGGGGTCTCAAAGAGTTGCACACAATTGAGCGACTTAGATTCACTCACTCAGATTGAGATTTAGTGGGCCTACTTGTCATATGACATAGGGCAAATCTCTTAATGACTCTGAAGGGGTAGCATCCCCCATCTGTAAAATATAATACTTTTACTGCTCTTTTTTGCAAGTAAATAATATCCAGTATTGTGTTGTTAATTAACAACTACTTCACTATTGTGAAATATATTCTTCTGCTATTTAATACGTAATAAGTTCTTTAAATATTTTGCTATGTTTTACATCCTGTCTATACTTACTGAATTACCATGGCTGTGCGTTTATTGAACTAAATAAAAAGAGAAAATATATGCAAGGGATTACAGTATCCTGGCTCAATTTCAGAATCTTCAAAATATATGTTTTCATTCAGCTGTAGTTCATAAATGGAAGTACAAAATTTTGAAATAAAGCTAGCACAAATCCCAGTAAAACTGTGTAAAAGGAAATTCACCTTCTGAAAATAGTGAAAGTTTCAAACTCTTTTGCTAATTTCCAGAGAATCCTCATTTCCATCATTTTAACTTTAACAGACTCCAGAAATTGAAACTTATTTTGGTTTCATATGTTTTCGGATTTATTTTTTTTTAAGTTTTTTCATATTGTTTGTAGATTGCTATTTTACATGACTAAATGTAATTCAATTTGATTCAATTTATTTTTATATAAGTTACCTGGAAAGAACTATTTTCAAACAAAATAGACACATGAAATTTTCCCTCTTTTATGAGACTATTGCCCAAGGTTTGTGATAGTTTTTGTTGGCTTCTGTTATTGTAAAAGAAATCTAATCAAATCAAATTTGGATTCTGTTAATAAAAGTTCATTAAATTGGAGTGGCCAGTATTGAACACTCATCATATTCAAATGTAATATAAAATAAAATTATATAATCCAAATTTATGAGAAAATTTCCAGGCTAGTTGATTAGCATGATATGTAATAAGACATAGTTGAGCGTAGGAGATAGTATTGTATTCAACATGGTTTCTAGCAAAACTGGTATGTAATATTTAATTATGTATAGGTATAATAATTATACTTTAATAAATTAAGCTGCATGTAATGTGTGTATATGGAGAAGGAAATGGCAATCCACTCCAGTATTCTTGCCTGGGGAATCCCAGGGTCAGAGGAGCCTGGTGGGCTGCCATCTATGGGGTCTCACAGAGTCGGACACGACTGAAGTGACTTAGCAGCACAGCAGAATGTGTGCATAGAGTCACCACTGGCTTTATCAACTCATGTAAGCCAAATAAGCACTTCTAGTGCTCATTTTAATAAAAACCAAATGATGATTCAGTTTACTAAAACTACTCTTTATCCATTTTATTTTCTTATTTTAATTGGAATATTGAATTAGCTGGGGTAAGGCAGCAAAGGGCAAAAAGAATAAAAAGTCATTTTAAAAAATTACTTATGTGTTGGTGAAATCTTATGGTATGCATATTACATATTTGTTACATAGCCCAGGAATAAAAGTGAAGGTAAGAAATTTCTCCACTGTAGTTTTTGTAGCTATAAAATATTGGTAAAAAAATAATTTGTAATACCTTAATGAAAATACTGCCTAAAGAAATGTATATGGCATCAACTGATTATCTTACCTCCCCTGCATGTTTGTTCCTTTCATTCTTACTCTGGCAGGTTTTAATTTTCTTTTTTTAATGTATTTTAATTTTTTTTTTTTTTAAGCTCTGAGAGCTGCTGGTTCTTCTTAAGGTGATGTGACTTGATTGTCATTTCTTTGGATAGGTGACAAAACAGTCTAGATTATTAAGACTTACTATAGCTCTGTTTTGTTTGCCTGTTCTTAAGTACTTCAAAAAAATGACTGAGAAGAAAATTAAAATAATATCATCCTGCTACTAAAGTATAGATTAATCATGCTACATACTACATTAATCATACTACATACTACTAAAGGCACTAACTGATACCCTTTACCTTCCCAAATATAGGCCTTTGCTCTATATTTTTTCTTTGGAAAATAAAACTCCTTCACTCATTAGTCATTAGTTATTTCTTACCCATTTTCTACTTCTATATCTTAAGAGAAATGAAAAGGTTACATTATACTATTAAATAATAGCTGTACTGTTAAAAGCTATACTATTAAAATAATCACTCCTGTTTTAATTATTTTTACTAAGTTCAAGAATACACCTAGTATGCAGTCAGATACTGGCCAGGAGTCTGCTCTTGTGCGTGTTACATTCAGGCCTGTGCCCAGTGGTATGCACAGCAGAGTTGGCTGCAGCCGATTTCTAGATTTTCTTGCAATTTGAGTGCTTTCATTACAATGAAGACATCTGTCGAGAGTTTGAAACATTGGATCTTGTTTCTGTTGAGGTACATTTATTTGTAAAATGATTTTTCTATTTATAAAGTGGCATTATGTTTACTGGATGTCCACTAACATTATACCTAGAAAGCTTTGCTGGATGTTTCAAGGCCGTTTTTTACCTCCTCGTCTGAAGCATTCATATTTCTAAATATTATATATGACCAGAGATATGTATTGGTTATTTACATATTATTCCTTTGTGCTTCTGTGTACTTAATTGAAATATTTTTCCATCTGCTTTGTTTATAACCCAGTTGTGGTAAATAGGTACCACACCTATGTTATGTCAACCAGCCAAAACTCTCTGTTCTTTTTTTTCTTTCTTTCATTTAATACACATTTTATTCACTGCCGAATAACAGATATTTGTTTCTTGAAATTTTTCACTAGATACACAGGTCAAGTAACTCTGAAAGTAATTTTTAATTATACTTTAAAAATAAAATCTAATTACTTTCTACTTCTTTGTTGTCATTTATTTTCTGAGGCCCTATCCCATGCTCAGGAAATGACATCTTAGCTGTAGTTATTTAAGGTTATTTATGCTATCCAGCAGAATGTGAAATAATATTTTCAGTATCTTTGGAAATCCCTGAGTGTTTTTTTTTTTTTCAGTTAGTAAAATATTATTTATCAAACTGTCTTTCCTTCTTTTCTTTTTTAAGCTTCTGGTGATATTTTTCTTTCTTTCAGCATATAATCAAGTTTCACAGAGCTTCTAAAGCAAACAAGAAGCCAGTTCAGTTACCTCGGGGGATGGTGAAGTCACTATTGTATCAGATTCTAGATGGGATCCACTACCTGCATGCTAACTGGGTGTTGCACAGGGATTTGGTAAGTTGAAACGTAGTTAGGTGTAAGCTAGAAAGATGCACTTAAGAGTTGGATGATGCATCTGGATGTTAGTGCTCTACGGGCCTGCAGACCTTACCGGGGAAGCAGGAATGCTACGGTCTCAAAACTAGCCCAGCCTTGTGCTTCTGTGTGATGTCTCCTGCTTCGGGACATACATTAGCTGGTGCTTAAGAGGTGAAAGAGGCCACACTGGTTTTGCTAAGCTTTTAAGTCTGTAAATAAAGCGTTGGTTTGCTTTACATTGATTATTAGATGCCAGACAAACTCTGGAAGTTGGTGTATTTATGAATAACTTGAAAATACAACCTTTGGAGCCTACTGCATATAAAATTAAATATTAGAAGAGGAGTGTTCAACTGTTTATTTTTTGAACCCCACTATATTAGTAGAAGTCTCTCAGCCAATAGCCTTTATTAATCATGATTGAATACATTATTAAGAAGCCTTGCCATATTAAGGTACACTAAATTCTTAAGACTTCAGATATTGACTTTATTTTTATTTTATATCGCAGAATAGTGTATGCCCTTAAAAAAAATGTATAGCATTAAATTGTTGATTAAATTGTGCTTGTTTATGAAAGCTTTATATATTTAATTCATTTAAATTTCAGATTCCTGTTTACCCCTTTCATATTGCATAATTACATTGTGCTTTTATTCTTTTCTTTGTAAATGTAGTGACTCTAGTGAGGTTTGTAGCAGTGCCTTCATTTCAAGCAGTTATAGACACAGTGCTGGAAGCTATGGCATGGTCTCTGATCACATGTGTACATAGGCAAAGTCTCCATCCTGATAAGGTGGAGCCCCTCTGCCCTCACGTGCGTGCTCTTTGCTGGGTGCTCTGTGTTTAATGCATTCGTCTCTGCCTTCAGTCAGGTGTTTTAGCTTCTGGTTCTTTCATCTGTCTTCAGTAAATCTCCTTGAAATACATTTGGTGGCAGTTATTTTATCTCCAGTTCTCAAGCCTAGAAAAAGCATTTACAGTAGGACCAGTAACACATCAGAAGTTTGGTTGAAATAACTTTTTCTCTTATGCAAACTTTATTTTTAATAGCATTAGGATATTTACAAGCAGTGAATTTACAGAACATAAATATGAAAAATCCTTTGTCTCTTTATGAAAATGAAAATAAATTTCAGCTTTTAGAAGAGTCAGCTTAGGGGAAAACTGTTACTACTTTTGAGCTCCTGGCATTTTTCATGATTTTAAAAGAATAGAATCTGGTTAAAGGGTATTTTTCTCCCGTAGAGTTAATTATGCTAAGATAATGTTGTATTTTTAATTTAAATATTTTCTCATCACTAAAATATGTATGTTCATTAGATGAACACAAACTGATTTTTAAACCAGTATTTAATTTTTATATTAATATGTAATATACCTCCTCTGTCCATGGAGTTCTCCATGCAAGAATCTAATGTATAATGTACCTTCTCTGTTCATGGGATTCTCCAGGCAAGAACACTGGAGTGGATTGCCATTCCCTTCTCCAGGGTATCTTCGCAATCCAGGGATCAAACCTGGGTCTCCTGCACTGGCAGGTGGATTCTTTACCATCTGAGCCACCAGGGAAGCCCCAAAATATACCTGCACTGCTTACATGAGCGTTAAACTGCTTACATAGCGTTATTTCACTATGAAATAATAAAAGTAATGAAAATAGTTTTGAAGTCTGATTTCTTTTGGGAGAATTCTTTCTATTGACACAGCCTGAACAGTTGTCGTTGGCATAGAGACACTGTCAAGCAGGTCATTTCAGAAGTCTGTGTTGGTGGTGCCCTGGGAGACAGGGGGCGTGGAGCAGTGCACCCAGGTGCAGGTAACAAAGGAATGCACTGTCTGCAGCTGACTTAAAAATAATAATGAAACAAACTAAAAGTAGTGACACTTTTATTATTACCAGATACTGGCAATTGTGAACAGTATCGGGGTAAAATATTCTGTTCACTGAAGCAAATCCCTCCTGGTGCTGTACCCCTCTTGCTAGGCCACTGCCATCTGTTTAGAAGTGTGTTCATCCACAATCTTTTCTAAACTGTAATCAATTATTTGTCTGCTGCTGCCTCCTTTGACTTTCTCGTCTGAAGCATGATTTCCTGTAATGCCTATGCTTGGCTTCTTAGTGCCCTTTCCAAACGCCTGACCCTTCTGTGCATCGCAGGCCCACTGAACCATTCTCTCATTGAAGTGATAAACTCCTCCCCTAGGCTGGATCTTATTGGTTCAGGTCCCTGCCTCTTGAATTATTCTTCAGTTCTTGAAGGAAAGATTCATAATTATGGTTTTTATTAAAATTGTGCCTACCTTCCTGCCAACTGAAAATCAAATTTTGGAGGAGTTTGATAGTATATAATTTTTCAACTACAGCTACACAAGATATTCATATATGTAGTATTAAAAGTATTTACTCTGAAGAATATTCTTTAGAAGCTGTATGACATGACCTTTTTAAAAAAATCTTTCCTCAAGCAGTTATTATTATTTGCAGTAGAATTACTAGTTAATTATGTTCTTTGCTCCTTTTCAGTCAGGTTTAGACAAAATGAGGTGATACCAACCTTAGCCGATCTGCGTAGATTTCTGATGTTAAGAATTGGATCAGTTGGTTAAGGTGCTGACTTGCCACATGAAGCTTCATATCAAGGTAGAAAATCAACATAGACCTCCTAAAAACACCCTTTGAAAATAGTCCAGAGTGTTACTGAAGCTTTTGCTTAATAAAATTGGCTTTATTGTTAATAGAAATACTGATTTGAGTTGATAGAGTTATGGAGTTCTTTGGTTGATATGTATAGTTAACTTTACCATTTAATAAATAAAAGTTAATTTTGTCACTACTGATCATTCAGTTCAGTTCAGTTTAGTCGCTCAGTTATGTCCGACTCTTTGCGACCCCATGAATCGTAGCACGCCAGGCCTCCCTGTCCATCACCATCTCCCGGAGTTCACTCAAACTCATGTCCATCGAGTCGGTGATGCCATCCAGCCATCTCATCCTCTGTCGTCCCCTTTTCCCCCTGCTCCCAATCCCTCCCAGCATCAGCGTCTTTTCCAGTGAGTCAACTCTTTGCATGAGGTGGCCAAAGTACTGGAGTTTCAGCTTTAGCATCATTCCTTCCAAAGAACACTAGGGCTGATCTCCTTTAGAATGGACTGGTTGGATCTCCTTGCAGTCCAAGGGACTCTCAAGAGTCTTCTCCAACACCACAGTTCAAAAGCATCAATTCTTCGGCGCTCAGCTTTCTTCACAGTCCAACTCTCACATCCATACATGACCACAGGAAAAACCATAGCCTTGACTAGATGGACCTTTGTTGGCAAAATAATGTCTCTGCTTTTGAATATGCTATCTAGGTTGGTCATAACTTTCCTTCCAAGGAGTAAGCGTCTTTTAATTTCATTCCTGCAATCACCAACCATCTGCAGTGATTTTGGAGCCCAAAAAGATAAAGTCTGACACTGTTTCCACTGTTTCCCCATCTATTTGCCATGAAGTGATGGGACCAGATGCCATGATCTTCGTTTTCTGAATGTTGAGCTTTAAGCCAACTTTTTCACTCTCCTCTTTCACTTTCATCAAGAGGCTTTTTAATTCCTCTTCACTTTCTGCTATAAGGGTGGTGTCATCTGCATATCTGAGGTTATTGATATTTCTCCCGGCAGTCTTGATTCCAGCTTGTGCTTCTTCCAGTCCAGCGTTTCTCATGATATACTCTGCATATAAGTTAAATAAGTAGGGTGACAATATACAGCCTTGATGTACTCCTTTTCCTATTTGGAACCAGTCTGTTGTTCCATGTCCAGTTCTGTTTTGTAGTAGCAAAACAGTAACTCATGTCTGTCATCCTCCACAGGAAATAGAGACTTGATCATTCTGGAGCTCTTGTTGGGCTGAATGTAGTAATAAGTACACATGTGCAGATGTTCTAAGAAATGGGCTGGAAAGGAAAACTATGCAGTATTTATGAGATAATTTATGAATTCAAAGTAAACTAGAGAGAGAAATAAAAACAGTGGTGTGTGTAAGGTAACTTTACTCTTTCTTTGTGACTACATCCTTCCCCTCTCTTGTATTCTCCTCTCCTTGGAAATGAAAGTTGTTTGACTAGCAGTCTGTAGTCCTGGTTCTGGCATTACCAGCTGTATTAATCATTGTTCTCCAGAGAGTGAGAATGGGTCTGTGTAGAGAGAGCTGGATCTGTGTGGAGAGAGTAAGGTTTCTCCTAAGCACTGCCCTCCTGCAGTTGTGGAGGCAGGGTCAGTCCAGAAGCTGCAGGTCAGGCTGGCAGGTTTGGCAGACCCAAGGCAAGAGTTGCAGTTGAGTCCAGAGTCAGTCCACTGGCAGAATTCCTTCTTGTTTCAGAGTGAGGCCCACCCACGTTATGGAGGGTGATCCCACTTAACTCAGAGTCCACAAATTTAAATGTTAATCTCATTCAAAAACACCTTGATAGAAACATCCAGAATACTCTGAGCACTATGGTCCAGCCAAGGTGACACCTAGAATAGCCATCCTATTTAAACGGGTCGACTGAGACACATGCAACGTGGGAAAAGGTATTTCAGGGTTGTGTTGTCCATATTCTCCCCCACCCCAGCCCCCCAATTATCTGCTTACATAAAATAGGAGGGTTTTGTTGAGTTAAGGAATATTAAGGGTTTTTTTTTGTTTGTTTGTTTGTTTGTTTTGCCATATGTCCTGTAAAGAGAAACTAAGTGTGAAATATTAGGAAAGCTTCAAGTAAAGATATGTTTTAGTAACTCAAAATAAGGACAAGTTTGAAGTCCATTAGCCTGATTGGTTGGTGGTTTTTTCCTGAGCCCAGTCTAGTAAAAAGCTTGAAGCATAAAAATCATATTCGATCCTTTTTGTGTAGAAGCCAGGCTTGATCCAGCAGTGGTGACTGAACTCCCCTTTGAGTTAGAGCACATGGGCAAGGGTGTAACCACCAGTAACTTCATTGTGACCTATTTGAGGATGTCCAGCCAGTTCAATGTCTACGGTCTATCAGTGGAAATGATTATTTTTTTAATAAAACTTTCTAAATTTTGTTGTCGTTTTCTTGTGCAATTGTGAAATTTCAAACTCAGTAATTTTTCTCTTCCTAGGAAAAATTCTGTGATAGATTAAGAATTTGAAAAACACTTCTCACTAGTATGCATGCTGCCAAATTGAAGATTAAAAACACCACTATGGTCTGGCTCCAGTCTCCTGTTTTTCTTTTATCTCATTCTTTATATTTATTTTCCTGTCAACCCAGAGGTTGTCCTGCCTGTCTAAATGCCTTCCTCCCTTCATCTCCAGCATTTGAAATTCTACTCATCCTTTAAAGCTCTGCTCCTGCTACCTCATCAGAAAAGCCCCTAGCACCCACCACCTTAGTCACACTAGCTGAGAGTGAGAATGTTTACTTCTAAACCCTGTAGCATTATTTTAAACTACCCCTGGGGTGCTTACTAGTTGGGTAATTGTACTCCTCTGTCTGATGGTAAGTTCCTGAGGGCAAAGACTGGGACTTATTGTATCTTTGTAGACTTCCCAGTGCCTGTGGAATACACAGTAATGTATATAGTATTGCTTACACGGGGTGGATGAACGAACTAGCCCGTCTGTAACAGAAGCAAAGTGGTCTCCAAGGTTATTCCCCATAGCTTATCTCCGATGTTACCTGACACTTCTCTGTATCTAGGGACGCACACAGACTCTGCTGCACTTCTTCCCTTCACTCCCTCTTATCTCTGCTATGATTTAGTGCAGTGAAACAGTGCAGAAAAAATTCTTTTCTATTCATACCACATTTTAAGTCCTTTCAGCAGCCTTCTTTCCACTGAAAAGAACTCAGCTCTTATCAGTTAGTTCAGAGACCATTCAGCTAATGACAGTGATCTGTTGATCTCATCCATTGCTCCCTTCCTCTCCCCCAGATTTTTGTTCCTCCCAAGGAGACCTATTTCTTGGCCCTTTGTCTGTTTGTTCTGATGTTCACTTTATGTCATTTATTTTTTCCAATTTTTATCCTTTAATATTAAGGGTGGAATGTTTTCATCATTGTTAATTTACATCCCTCACTTTTTTCTTTTCAGAACTTCTGGAAGTCCCTTCTGTGTGAATTATTCTTTAATCATTAATGGGGTGGGGGTGGGCATGCCTCTCTTCTGTACGTTCCAACTATTCTGAACTAGCATCGCCAGTGTTTCACTTTAATCCTACATTTAGCAGACCAGGTCATTTCTAACCACAATGTCAGTATTTTAATTTTTAGCTGATAGTTGTTCTTTTAAAATTGTCTAGTGAATTCATTGTTGGCTGAATTTTGTGCTTTTGTTGAAAATATTCATTCAGCTATATCAGACTTAACAGAAATGATTTACAGTCAAATCAAATGATTTACTTGGATTTAAGTAAGTTTTAAAGACTTGTGCTTTTGACTTGTTTCCTAAGGAATTCAATAGAGAGTAGAGAAGTAGTTATTATGACTTACCTGTTTGCCATTAACTTTCATTAGGTGTATATCAGTCCTCATATGGTCATTAATGTGTTCCATTTAAAAAAAAATATAGTATCCTCCCAAATTTCATTTTAATTACTACTTTAATGATTTTATCATAGTGGTGATTAACTTGAAGCTCCCTGGCACATAGGCTATATTTTCATCCTCTTGCACCGAATGGATAATGTAAGATATAAATAACTTTTGTATTTTCCTTTGTAAATTTTTTCCTTTAAGCTGAATTACAAGGCTGTATATGAAATTTGGAGTGTTTTGGAGTATTACAGCTATCTGAAGTTGGTCATTCCTGCCCTAAAACAATTCAGAATATTTTCTTTTGGCAGGGAAGGGGGTGGGTATAGCTCAGTGACAGCATTCTCTGCAAAATAGGTTCTTTGTTTTTTGCAGTTTTTTGCCATAGTAAAATTTCCTAGAAAATAAATGTCTGCAGAGATTTCCTTTGGAAGTATCCCAGGGGGATGTCTTGTCATGTGTAGTATGTGAGGTGAAATAGCCCAGTGGGCCATTGCATAAACATGTTTATAAAATGCTCGAGCTATTTCAGAGCTATTTAATCTGGCTTACTAAAAAAAAAAATCTGATAGTGCTGCTGCCTTGCAGTTTATTTTGATTATATTGGATAACTTGGAATCACTTGATGGTAGGGGGAGAGTTTAACTGTGCTTGGTGAAGGATGAGTTGGTTTCCTAGCAACTGTTCAGTACGATCAAAATCTCGGAGTGAGCCATTGACTCAGACTCAGTATCATAGGGCCTCCTTTATGAAGGCACCTAATTACTGATTATAACATGATGAATTATTGGGGTGTTTTTGATCTGATTCTTCTTATTTGAGTAAAAGATCACCTGGTTTATTAGATTTGCTTACTAATACTAAAGTCTGCAAACAGTAATATAATTAATTGGTTTGCTTGGGATTTTTAGATTCATTTTCTTATTGACTGCTGAGCTCTGTACAAGGAAGTGGAAAACTCAGAAGAAAAGAGATTAAATGACCTGATTCTGGTTACTTAGCTAATTATTTTCAAAGCTGGATCACTGAATTTATGGATTTTCCCCTCTAGGTCAGTGATTTTTAAATTGCAGGTTGTAAGCTGTGAGTTGGGAAATCACACAACACAACCAGCCTTTTAAAAAAATTTTTTTAATGGAATAGAGTAGAACAGAGCAAATATCAGAGTATATCATATGTCTTCAGGCAGGTTGTTGCTTCATGAAACTTTTGTTTCAGTTGTATGTGTGTGTGTATGTATGTGTTTAACTATGGCCATAATGAGTGATTTTCTTCCTGTGGGTTGTGTTCAAGAAGGTTTGAAAGCCGCTGGTCTTAGACTGTTGCCCAAAAGGTACTTTATATGTTTAGGAAAAGAGAAGATCAAGTCTGTAGAAAATATTTTGTTCTAATTGTAAGTACTTTAATATTTTATGCAAATGTATTGAATTGATAATAAAATCATGTTGAATAGCAGTAGCCCTGTAGGGAATATGTTTTTCTAAGTAGGGTTTATTTATAGGTGGGAGAATTTCAGGCAAGTTTCACTTTCCTCTTTTAATACCGTCCTGAATTTTCTTTTTTTTTTTTTTTTCTGAATTTTCTAATAGTTTGCAGTTAACATGTTATTATCATAGATACCTTAATCTTTTAGTAAAGTTCACACATAATATTCAGTGTTGTTTAGTGTATTTGTTTTATGTCAGTAGAGGATGGTTGCTATTAAGGAAAAAAAAAGCCATGCATACACTTTTTTGTCTGCCTAAAAGGAGGGGGCAGTACATTCTTTAGGGGACAGGGGAAGCGGAAAGGACCTTGACACTGTCCAAATGCTGAAAGAAGCAAAGAAACAAATTGATTGGCCAGCTGGGAAGAAAGGAGACTGTGTTCAAGGCCTCTGTTCTGACTGCTGTTGTTGCTCCTTCTCTGTGCTTAGCTTCCTAGAAATGAGTGTTGGGAATATATTAAGCATGTTTCTTTAAAACAGAGCTTTTTTGAAGAAAAATGCTTTGTGATTGTCAGGATCAATCAGTGCTTATTACTTGAGATTTGCTTCATTTCCTGGGAATAAATGGAATCTCCAAGGATTTACTCCAATTTTCTTATTTGTCTAATTGTATAACTAGGAAAACATACAAAATTGTATCCATAAAATTTAGGCTTGAAGATGAAACATAGCTTTTATTGATAAGAATGAGTTAAGGCAAACTAAAATGAGGTTTGCATTACTTTTGGTTAACATCACGAATATTGTGTTTATTCTGTAGTATGTTGACTTAAATGACAGTTGGACAGTTTTCTTTCTTGGAACTGTTTGATTATAAACAGTCCCTTTAGTTTCTTAACATATGCCACATTTGTGTAATTTAGATATTGAACACACACAATGAACCGCGTTCTATTGTTTGTAAATAATGAAAAAGTGGCCCACTTTGTTTTACTAAATAGTGCAGCTCCAGACATTGTACCTGCTTATGTGGGCAGATTATAAAAACACTATGTTACTTAGTTTGCATGTGGCTTCTCATCTACTTTCAGACTCTCAATGAATTTTTTCAGAACCTTGATCAGCAAGATGCTAAAATCTTTTTAAAGTCCCATTTCTCACCAGACAAGACAGATATTCTAAATAATTTAATTGAGCTTTTAAAAAAAATAGAGTGAAGATTATATTTTTGAGTAATCCTGAAAATTGGCTAGAAATAGAAGATTATCTGAGTTTTAAGTCACATACATCTTTTCTCTTTTTTTTTTTTTAACATAAAATGGAGCCAGACCCATATTATTGTTTCTTTGATAGAGGGTGAAATATTAGATTGTCTGGCACATAATAAATGTTCAGTCAGTGCATTTTAGTTCCAGTCCATCATTAGGTTGCCCTAGGACTGTGAATAAGTACCTTAGGTATAGAAACTTTATCCATTTCACTTACTGGTATATCTTTAGCACCCAGAATAGCACTTATTAGTTGCATGATAAATATTTATTGATTGAATAGTTGAATTCTTATCAGTGCTCCCTTCAGAACACATTTCAGATTGAAGTACAGTAAGACTCTCCTGTAACTCTAATTTGAAGTAGCACAGCTGGCCATTGGTCCCAGTCATCTGACCAGCATCTTTTCTCAAAGAAGAGTCAACTGTAGTGCTTGTTTTCAGGGAGAAGATGCTGTGGGAAGAGTTAGCCAGGGAGGGAAGGGCAGATGAGCAGCAATGATGCAGTCCCCCTAGCTCGGTCTCCCTGGGTCTGCCCAGTGGACAAGTGCAAACTGACAGGAAGATTTCAGACCCCCTTGCTTTCAGGATATGGGTTTGGACTTCCCCAGTGAACTTCCAGGTCTGCTCATTCATTTCACTCATTCCTGTTCATTGATCCTACAGTAGCCTGACCTCCCAGTGCACACAGTTGAGTTTTTTGCAGTCCATTTCCTGCCTCTTGACTTTGCTTCTTATCGTTTCTATCACTGCTATTCTAATCCAGGGTACTTGGATTACTGAAAAAACAAGCCCATGATCGTCCCTCCTTGCAGTCTTACGTTTCTGTGGTCCAATATCTACGTAGCAATCAGAATGACCTCTAGAAAGCAAAGTACACCATGTCATTCCCCTTCCTGCAGTTCCTCAACAGCCTTCTAACCTATGAGACAGGTAACTCAGAATCTATCCTAAACACAAACCTAATAAATACAGGTGGTCAGTGTCACGCATAAACATTTTTGCTTATATCTTAGATAAAATATTAGTGAATAGGATCCAGAGGAACATTAAAAGATTACTATACCCCAAGTAAATGAAGTTCATTTCAAGAATGTGAAGATGATTCAGTATTTGGAAACCTGTTGACAGAATTCACATTAATAATCCTAGGAGAATAATGCTGTGGTTATCTCAGTAGTTGTAAATGTAAAACTTTTGCAAAATTCAGTGTTTGACAAAATTTAATATTCATTTCTGATTGAAGTTCTTTATAAAAATAAGGAAGGAAGGAATCCTCTAAGTGTGTAAGCAAGTCAGCAGCTGTTATCCTTCTGACTTCACTGTTACCTGACAATGTCCTAGAGCTCTTCTGGTCTAAAAATAACCTAAGGAGCTATGGTAGGGGTGGCTAAATAAAGTAGGATCAGTACAGTAGTGCTGTGCGTTTATTTATTTGTTCACTGTTAAGTGAATACAGGAATCAAAAGGGCTTTTCTAAGATATTTATATGCATGTAATAATGTAGATTTAGAGAAATCTGGAATTATGTCCACCAAAATGTTTGTAATGACCTAACTCTGTGAGGTGAAGTTTCAGGTAAATTTTACTTTCATTGTACTTTTCTGTATTTTAATCTCCTATAGGAATCTCTATTTTTATTGCTTTAATTCTTAAGAGGCTATTACTAATAATAAATAGGTTTTTTGATCTGTAAAAGGCATAAGTGACTGACATCTAGATAAAAACAAATTAGGGGCATCTCTTAGGATGATATAGAAAAATCATCTTGGTGGTATTATCCAATCATACATGGGTACCCTGCCCCCAGGAGTTTCTACTTAAATCATTTCAGTTGTGAGTCACTGTTAATAGATTATAGTGTTAGCTATCATTATATTTTGGACTTTTAATGTATCAAGCATTATATTGTCTTTCATGTACATTAGCAAAATTTATCTTTGCAACACTAACTTGTCATTATTTTTAACCATATTTTATAAGTGAGAAAATGGAGGTGAAGGTCACGGAACTAATAGTTGATGGGATCCTTTTTTTTTTTTTTAGCCTATTCTTAATCATTTAATCATACTTCCTCATCTTCAGAAGTCTGTTATATTCCTCAGATGTTTAGGGGAAGAAAAAAAGTTGAGAACTCTGGTCTAGAGTCTGTGTCTATTCAAATATAGTGTCAGATAAAATATATTTTATTTCAAGGGACTTCCGTGGTGGTCCAGAGATTAAGACCCTGCCTTCCAGCACAGGGGATGCAGGTTTGATCTCTGATCAGGGAACTAAGATCCCGCATGCCACAAGTTGTGGCAAAAAAAAAGTATGTTTTCTTTCAAAAGATTGAAACACATTTTATAACAGCAGAATGATTGAAATAATGAAATATACACCAAAAAGCTTGGCTTGTTCAATTTGGCAGTTGTATAGAAGGAATTAGGAATATATAATTATATACCTTGATATACTTTAAATCAGATTGTGACAAATTTGTTTAACTAAAGAATAAGCAAAAACTATAGAATGAAGCAATGTGATACAGTAGAATTGCTTGGCATTTAGGGACATATAAAAGAATATATTTTAAAATATGCATTACCTAGGAATCTCTGGTGGTCCAGTTCTTAGAATTCTGCACTTCCACTGCCTGGGGCCCAGAATCAACATCTGGTTGGGGAACTAAGATCCCACAATGTGCACAGCACAGCCTAGAAATAAAAAATATATATAAATAAACATTCAATAAAAATGTATGTCTAGAAAAATTCAGTGTATAGTATAAGTTAAAGATATACATAATAAGTATTCATAAAGATACAGATTCTGCATTAATCTCTCAGAACACAAAACTAGAAGTAAAAGCAGAAATATTTTCTTAACAGACGTCATCAATTGAAAAGTGTAATTTGAAATATAGATCGGTGTGTATTATGGCACGCGATGATTAACAACCAAACTGAGAGTTATCAAGTGTCCAGAAAGTGTGCCACCAGGCTATGTTGTTTACAGTGTGTAAGTTTAGTTCCAAACAGATCTTGGAGAGCAGCACTTGACGGCGGTTACTTGTGTATTGCTGTCTCCTTTTCGTAGATCCATTAAAAATCAGCTTTTCTTACAGACTCAGAGTCTCCGTTTTGCCTTGATAAAGTCAGTGAACACATGAAGACCCTGGCTTCATCCCTAGAATAAAAAGTTTTTGCAGTTAGCTTGACAGAGATGCCAGCGTTGTGCAGTTCTGTACCTGTGTGAGATACCTCTAATTGGTAATGGCAGTTTCCTGACTAGCCCAGGTCCTGTCTTTCTCAAGATGCAGTTCCCAGCAGCCCTTAGTTTTCTTCCACAGTTGGGCCCTTAAATGAAACCAGTTTACCATCTCTGCTGTTTGCCAGAGTCATCAGTGTGATGTTTCCTAATGTGACAGAGTCTGGAGAGCAGAAAGTCTCACCAGGAATGGTTATCTCTGTAACACAGACATCTTTTTTTAGGAAATGGCAGTGGAGACTTTTTTGGAGCACAACAACATAAAACAAGAAGAAAAGCCGTGAGACTGTAAAACAAGGGCACACTCTTTAACTTCCTGTTGGCCAAAAAGTTTAAGTTTTTCCATACCGACCTAATACAAAACTAGTTTTTCTTCTGGGAGAAAGAAAACAAGAGAAAGGTTTGTTTCAAGGCATAGTTTTAAATAATCAAGTAAGTAGACTTCGAAAAGTATTTCATCCATCTGTTTCATTGTTCAGCAGGCAATAAAGGTGTCCTGTAGTCACTTCTGTGAGTAAGATAACTATTCTTGAAGATGTTGTCATGATGCTATAATACTTTTAAGTCACATTGGACCTTTGCTGTATGTAGCAGCAGATAGTTTCATGAGGGGATGTGCCTCATCAAAATGTCACCAGCAAAGTTCTGTATGTTCCTTTAAGATGATTATGTTTGATTGCAGTTTACTAAAGTCATGATTGTTGTTGTGTTTGATTATCAGCGACTTGGATGGTTTAGCCCTAGGGCTATCAGGTTCTCCCACTGATAGACAAAGATGAAAGGGATTAGCCTTTTGGAGGATATAGTATTGTGGCGTTAAGTACTAAAACAAAAATCAAGTCTTTTGAAGTCTTCCTTAATACTGATTAAACAAATACAAGAGTATTCATGATCTCTGTGGTTTTTCTGCCATTTTCTCTTGAACTTTCCATTAGGTTACATTCTCAAAAGAAATGTAGTGTGGAATTTGTCTCCTAAATCAGACTGTCACTCTCTGGGGCCTGTGGAATGGCACCATGGGAGATCCCATGGGGAACGACTCACTGCTTATAAATAGTGTCATTAAAACAGCACTGAACACCGTTCTCTTTTGTTTCTGACTATATAGCATGCCAAAGCTGGACTTAAATCCACTAATTTAAGTCTGCTTATTGCCTCAGCCCTGAGATCTACTTCAGATCGTGCAGTAGGCAGTGAGTTGTATAGTAGAAAAAGTTCTAATTATTAGCTGGAGCTTTGGCCCCAAACCCTAATACCTACCAGGCAAGACTTTGACAGAAAAACTGTTCCGAACCAAGGCTCAGAACCAAGCTGCTTGGGATATGACCAGTCCATTGAGTGTATAATGAAATGAAGACCAAGAGCGGGTTTTTTTCCCCTCCCTTTGCCTAGTAGCGGGCTAACCAGTACCACCCACCCCAGGGCTTCTCAGATCTGAACCCAGCTGCTGAATGAGTAAGAAATCAAAAGAGGGAGTTCTTTCACTCTAGAATAGAAGGAAGAAAGAGATGCCCCTTTGTGCTTGTGCTTTTGCCAGAAACGGAAGTAATCTTTTAGGAGCACTTGAGTACTAGCAGAATCCATCACAGCAAGCCAGATAATCAGCTGGTAACTCTGGAGGAGGGAGTGGTGTTCGGGATGCGGTGGAGGAGTGACGGGTGGTGGAAGAGTCTCTGACTCTTTAGAATCTCTTAACTGTATGTGGCCTGTTTATAATCAGGGTGTATTCGTGTATTATATCTTTAAAAGGTGAGTGGAGAACCAGACGTTGCCAAGTAACACAGAGGAAAGGAAAGTTGTTGTGACAGAAATACAGGGCCAGCACTGACGTAGTTGTGAAAAAGGTCTGACTAGGCACAGAGCCCTGGGGTAGGGGGAGTCGTCCTCGAGCTGAGCTTGCAGGCGCCTGGCGTCCCACCTTGAAGACTTCTCCCTATTCACAGCACAGGTGGGGAGGGGCCATGAAAGGTGAAGCGTTTAAGTAATAATAAAGCACAAGAAAAGGGTTCAAAGAAACTTGTGAAAAAGTTCATCCCTACCTGTCACTAACCTTTTTTGTTCTTCTAGTCCTTACTCGTGGCACTTTTTTTTTTTTTCCTCGTGGCACTTTTTTTTTTTTTAACCCAGTTGTAATCAGTGTGTCTATCGTTTTCTGTTCCACTGTTTTCCTAATAATTTTCCCCTTTTACTCTGGAAGATTTTAAGCAAGGGGGTGACGTGATCAGCTTTGTCTCTTAGGAAGTGAGCCCTGGTGATGGTAGAGAAGGCAGAGTTGATGGGAGAAGAATCAAAATGGGGTTCAAGAGATGTCTCGGGTCTCCTGCCCTGATGGCCCGTGAGGAGAGAGTTCTAGCTCAGACGTCAGGTCCCCTCCTGAGCCCCACCCCCAGTCAGGTGGACAGGCTGCCTGTACCTCTGGGAGGGCCCACCCCTGCCATCACATTCCACAAGCGTCCCTGAGCCCTGGTTTGCTCTGGAGCAGGGCCTCATCTGGTGTCAGCGATGGGCAGTGCTGTTTGTGGTTGGCAGTTCCACGTGGCTCATGGGGAGTGTTATCGGCCCTGCACTTCCTTGTGCTTGCCCTGCTGTCTTGGGGCAGGAGTGGGTGTGATGAAAGAGGTTCTGGAAACATTTTCTTGAGCAGAACATAATGATCATGACTGTGGTGATACACATCCGTTTAAAGCAGGCTGTGTAAATCACTCTCAGCAGGGCATGTTGGGAAGGGGGCGGCTCTGTTCAGGGACAGGCTGGATCCTTGCTGCTGCCCCAGCTCATCCGTCGCACTCAGAGCAGGCCAGTCACTCTCTCTGGTGTCGCGTTTCCTCACCTGAAAAGCTGCAGAATTTTCAGCCTTTGAAATGTGTGCACTGCCTTTTCAGCAGTGTCTTTTCACTGAGGATAAAGAAATAATTTTGATCTTTGGTAGTTAGTAATGTCCTGGAAGTCACATTTTGTTAGTAATAGCATAAAGGCTGTTGTTAAATATGGTCAGGGGAGCCTGTGACCTGGTTCCCACTGTACACAGCCTTCATTAAGATCTTTGATTTGATCTTCAAGATTGCTTTGATCCGTGTTTGAAAGGGATTGAGCTCGGGTTTCGCTCTTATTTGGCAGACTGATAGAACTGCAGTCAGGTCAGGTGGACAGCAGGCTGGCGGCTGAGAGAGATTGTGGCCGCCGCCTTCCCTCCTCCTCTGCCTTCTTACCTTCTCCCTTTTTCCTCAAGAGGGGCAGCCCTTACATTGCATGTTAGTGTGGCAGATACACCACCATAACGGGTTTTAGATGACAGTTAATCTTGCTGTTTTTAGACATTTAAAAACTGTTTGAAGTATTACTTTTGTAAAATCTCATTTTAATATGTTAGTTTCCTTTTTTATTTAAAAATGAGAACTGTTCAGGTCATGGAAAATTTCTACTATGCTAACTCATTTAGAAAGGGCTCTTACATTGATTTCTCTATAATTTGTTTGAAACATAGATACATACTATGTGGTTCCCTCCCCACAAAAAAAAAAAGCTAGCCCCTTCCCTGTAATTAACTTGCTATTTTAATAATACAGTATTATATTATACTTGAAGATGCATTTCCCCTTAAAGTTGCAGGGTGTTTTATATAATTGAAAGAGTTAGAAGGAAGCAGAGCATTGTAACTTTCTGCCAGATGTTCCACAGTAGTGAAGCAGACTGATAACAGCGCCAAGAAAAGCCCTCGCTCTGCCTGGAGAAAGCACTACCGTATTTGGCCTTCATGAAGTTGCATATTACTTGGCATACACACACACACACACACACACACACACACATAAAGCTTCTTCGGTGACTTCCTGTGTTTGATTTTAATTTTTGAGTAAATGTGGTTTTTTTAAAGGTGGATTTATGTTATATTGGCGTATTGTCTATTTAAAAGAAACCACTACTGTCTACTGAAAAAAAACACTATTTTGTTTCCACAGAAACCTGCTAATATTTTAGTTATGGGTGAAGGTCCTGAGCGAGGAAGAGTAAAAATTGGTATGTTATATCTTTGATAAGTCACAGCGTAGCACTCTTTTAAAACTTTTGCAGGCAGCTTTATCACTTCTAATTTTTGCTGTAATAATATGCATTTATTCATATAGTTCCATGTGATCGAAGCCATTTCTAAAGAGTATACATTAAAAGTGAAAAATGTTTCACACTCTCAAAAGGTGTCAGACAATCTTTAGAGACTGAAGTGTTCTAATTATAAAATAAGCCATGTGAGTTTCTTAGAAATTTTTTGCCTTCATTAAAAATAGCCTGTAGAGGTGAGTGGCTTCTATCCCTGTTAGAAGCCAACCTCGCCTTTAGTCCTAAGGGCGTACAGCAAACTACTAATCATACCATCAGCTCTGTTTCCCTGAGCCAGGTCGATCCGAACATATCCTTCTGTTAGCCTCATCTAGGTCAGGGATTACAAGCTAAGAATACCACTGAGGCTGGGTAGGTTCTAACGAGCCTTTGCCTGAAGGGAAAAGAATGAACGAGCTTTCTGTACCTCTGCATGTTTTCTAATAGCTCTGTTTTCTTATGTATCAGTGCAAAATTTTACCCATTTCTGGTCTGATAACTTATAAGGATAGAGCTAGATTTATTTATCCTGTTTTTTCATTGTCATTTCCAAGTTGTGTTTGTGACATTTATTTAGTTTGTGTGTGGATAGAAGAAATGTAGTAACCAAATTATCTTAATTTTAAAGCAGCAGGATTATGGGAGTATATAACAAAAGAAATAGGAATTTCTGATTGCCCAATTTAGTATAAATTGGGATTATCAGCTGATTTGTACCACTTCACCAGCAAAGAAAAACCCAGGTGTTCCCAACCCTTCTTTCTACCCTCCCCTTTAAATCCTCCAATCCCATTTTCTCCTTCTAATTAGACTCGGAAAATACCCTTGATATAAACTGCAAAATTCTTGACAAACATTTGATGCATCTCAGAATGCTCCTAGTCAATTGGCTTGCTTTAAGAACCAGGCCCTGTCGGTCCTTACATAGCGTCACATGCCTGTTAGGTCCTTAGGTGTACATTTAGCAGATTTCATCCAGCCAGTGTGGTGGCATCAAATTCAAATGTAAGTTCAAAGCATGCACAATCTAAAAGGCCCAGCCAGACAGTGTTTACAGATGTGTTCACTACTGTAAGATTTGGGGAAAATTTATATATTAAAAATCTCGTTTGGAATTATTTCTGTGTCACATGTATGATGTTGACAGGCTTGGGGGATATCAGTAGCTTAAAGTAGTCACACTTAAGGTACATTCTTCTGTAAATCAGTATTTAGTAATCTGACTCATGGTTTTAGTTCTTTGCCACATTTCTTTGTTGGTTTTTTTAACCTCTATAAGTACATCGATTAAGTCCTGCTTCATTAAGAATGTGTATTAGGAGAGCAAAATCGAACAAATGGTGGATGAATCTTGAAATTTTTGAATAGGTGGTATGACTAGTGATTGTTCATTCAATGTGTATTTGGCAGCTCTGTGTAATGACACTGTACTTGATGTTCCAAGGGATAGTGAGACAAAAACGTTTTTATCTGTAAGATCATGGTTCGTTAGGACAAACAGCTGTGCCTGAATAACTGCACTACATAGTAAACTGTGCAAAATGCTGTGAACTGTATCTCAGCACAGCTCCAGCTCTGAGATACGAGTTGTTGACATTTGTCAAAGCAGTTTCTTCTGCCCTCAGTTTCCTCATTTGAAAAAGGAGGTGATTGAATTATATGATCTTTAAAGTCTTTTCCGGCTTAAAAAAAACAAACACAATTCTTTAAAATTAGAGAAAAAACTCAACCCAAATAAATGGGGGGAAATAGTGGTATTGTCATACTGTACATCAGCTTATACCAGTGAGCATGCTTACTGATGCAGATAACGGGAAGCCTCACCCTAACTGATCTTGTTCCCTGGTACTTGTGACCAGTGAAAAGAATGAACGTGTGGCTGGCTGCACAGCCCTGTTCCCCTGGTGGTAAGACGGAAAGAAATCTGCCCGGAGGAGTAGGGTCACCCTGGACCTCAGGCAGCAGAGTGAGTCTGTAACCCAGTGGCAGTAGTTTGCAATGAATGAAGATCTCAACCTTGGCTTATATTTAGACTTCTGAAAGGGGTGAGATGTTTTGTTGGTTTTTCTCCCCAAAGAATTCACATTTTTCGTATCTTACTAAATAATAATAGTAAAATTAGAGTCATCAGTTACATTTGTAAAAATCTATTTACTTAGCATTGTTATTATTATTATTATTATTTTTTACAGCTGATATGGGCTTTGCCCGATTATTTAATTCACCTTTGAAGCCTTTAGCAGATTTGGATCCAGTAGTAGTTACATTCTGGTATCGAGCCCCAGAATTACTTCTTGGAGCAAGACATTATACCAAAGCTATTGGTGAGTAGAACTAATTAAAGTTCCATAACATTTTTAAAGTGGCCTTGTTGTTGTGAAATGTACATATGTCTGTCTGTTTTTTAGGTCAAGTGATACAGAAAATTATAAAAGTAAAAGCAAAACTAACGTAAAATTCTTCTGTGTAGAAATACCGTCATTGGCATTAGGGGTATACCATTCCAGACATCTACTTCTGATAAATAAACAGATGCTAAAAAGGTTTTTAAATATATGGGCCCATACTATGAATTCTAAGGAAAAACTATTTTAATTTTAGGTGAAAAAGAGAAATAAACACAATAAAATTTCTGAATCATTGAACTTCAGACAAATATTTCTTTTGCCAAAAGAAATACTAGCTTCTAAAAGATTTCCCTTAAAATAAAGGAAAAGAAGATTATGAAAATAAGTAGGAGCTGAGAACATGGTCATTCACTTTTCAGTTTTTATTAGTATTGATTATCTCCCTGTATGAAGAATTAGGAAATGAGTGCTCTTCTGCATGTTCCCCCACCAGCCTCTCAGTTTATAAGCTCTCTTAATAATATCAGTCATTATCATCATCGTTGTTACCACTTTGTTGATGTTTACAGCGTTTATTTTCTGTTTGCAAACCATAATGCGCACTGTTGTTTATACTTAACTACATATTGAAATGGACTTGATATTCAGTTACCACCTTTTATCACAGCTATATCACAGTCCTTTTATGACATCTTTATTCTGCTTCATTTTATTTGGTAGAATTTTATCATCAAGTAGTTTTTTCCTTATGTATTTTGTCTTTCCTTTTTTCGTGCCTCTCTTTTTGTATGCTTTTATTGCTTACTTGTTCTACGTTCTCCAGAATGGTATTAAACCCATTTTTATTTTATTGGATAACTCCATCCCCAACTCTTTTATACTTTGCTCTATTCTGGATCGATTTTCATCTTGTTTTTTCCCTTTTTTGTTCATCTGAGTTGGATCTGTTTCTTTCTGGATTTCAGTATTTCATCCCTTACTTTGCTGCGGAATATTCTCAAGTAACCTGTCTCAGAGGTAAATTTTCTAGTTCTGTATTTCTGAAAAAAAATGCGTTTGTCATACTTTACAGTTTGGAAGGGACTAAAGTTACAGGTACAAAGAGATTTTCCCTCAGAGTTTGGTGAGGCTCCTCAACTGTGCTCTGGCATCAGTGTTGCTAATGGAAGGTCTCATGTGGTGGTGGATTCTGTGGGGTTTTGTGTTTCCTGAAAACAGAGGATTTCTCATCCTTGTGTTTCACACTGATTTGCTGGCCACCTACAGGCCCACTCAGTTCGAAGTTTATATCCCCTTTCTGTGGAAGATTCTCTTAAAGTAGACTTGACTTCCTCCTCTGTGTTTTACTTCTCTCTTTCCAAAGCTGAGTGTAGGCAGATGTCGGATTTCTTGGACTGGTATCCTTTATACCACTTTCCTGCTCATGTTTTTCTACCTTTGTCTTTTTAATTTCTAAGAACCCTTTCTTGTTCTCTGTGTTTTCTTTGTAGTCACTCTCTTCATTATTTGTCTTAGTCTCCCTTTCATGTGGCTAGTATTCTTCAACTGTTTGTTGACCCTTGATGTCTCTTTGTATTGAAGACTCAGGTTACAGAACGCCGCTTGGGAACTTAGTATGCATGGATCAGAGAGCTCCGAGGCTGGCAGGCTTTACTTTAGAGTGATCCAGCCAAGAGCAGCCATTAATGGAGAACCCTAAATGCCAGCATGTGCAAGTCTTTGCCCTGAGGACTTTCAGATTCTTTAGGGAAGAATCCTCCAACTTTCAGCCCAATCTTTGTATACCTGGTAGTCTCAGGGCATTTGGGAAGTGGGGGGTGGGGGCGGGGGGTGTGGTCCACAGTTCAAAATATAGTCTTTGTATTTGACATTTCCAAATACAGAATCTTCCCTGAGTTGTGCAGGACACATCTGCTTCCCATCCAACAATAATACTGTGGACTGGGGCCTTCTCCTAACTGTTTCCAGAAATGTTTTTATCTGTATCTCTGCTCAGTCAGGTCTGCACACATGTCTTCATCCAGGTCTTAGTCACAATTCTCCCTCTTCAGGGAGAACTTCCTTGGTCACACCATCCACCTTCCCCGTCCTGGTAGTAGCTGTATGCAGTGTCTGAAATCCCCTAACTGGGTGGGCCATGCCCAGCTGTCACCGCTGGAGCCTGCATGGCCCGGGTGAGAAGAGGTTCCTTGCCAAGGGAATCCCTGATGGTCTCTTTCCGTGCTCTGTGTTATTGGGGCTTTGCTGTCACTTCAGTGTGTATTCAGAGGGGAAAGGAGTGATGGTTGTACTCTTTCCCTCATAGCAATCTTGAAGTCAATGTGTTGTTTTTCATAAAACCTTTTATGTTCACTAATCTTCGTATCTGCTTTGAGATCACATTTTACTGTATAGAAAAATAAGGTAGATTATTAGATATGGGACTTTTCTGTGCTATTATTTCAGCCTTTCTACAAATCTAAAATTATTCCAAAATAAAATATTTTATTTTCTAAAAAGTCAGTTCAGTTCAGTTCAGTCGCTCAGTCATGTCCGACTCTTTGCGACCCCATGAATTGCAGCACGCCAGGCCTCCCTGTCCGTCACCAACTCCCGGAGTTTTACGTCCATCAAGTCAGTGATGCCATCCAGCCATCTCATCCTCTGTCGTCCCCTTCTCCTCCTGCCCCCAATCCCTCCCAGCATCAGTCTTTTCTAATGAGTCAACTCTTCGCATGAGATGGCCAAAGTACTGGAGTTTCAGCTTCAGCATCGTTCCCTCCAAAGAAATCCCAGGGCTGATCTCCTTCAGAATGGACTGGTTGGATCTCCTCGCAGTCCAAGGGACTCTTCAAGAGTCTTTTCCAACACCACAGTTGAAAAGCATCAATTCTTCGGCGCTCAGCTTTCTTCACAGTCCAACTCTCACATCCGTACATGACCACAGGAAAAACCATAGCCTTGACTAGACGGACCTTAGTTGGCAAAGTAATGTCTCTGCTTTTGAATATGCTATCTAGGTTGGTCGTAACTTTTCTTCCAAAGAGTAAGTGTCTTTTAATTTCGTGGCTGCAGTCACCATCTGCAGTGATTTTGGAGGCCCCCCCCTCCAAAATAAAGTCTAACACTGTTTCCAGTGTTTCCCCATCTATTTCCCATGAAGTGATTGGACCAGATGCCATGATCTTCGTTTTCTAAATGTTGAGCTTTAAGCCAACTTTTCACTCTCCACTTTCACTTTCATCAAGAGGCTTTTTAGTTCCTCTTCACTTTCTGCCATAAGGGTGGTGTCATCTGCATATCTGAGGTTATTGATATTTCTCCCGGCAATCTTGATTCCAGCTTGTGTTTCTTCCAGTCCAGCGTTTCTCATGATATACTCTGCATATAAGTTAAATAAGCAGGGTGACAGTATACAGCCTTGTTAGGAGGAAAAGTAAAGATTACTGAAGCTAGTCCTGTTTTCAATGTATATTACTACCTAAACATATATATGATTATCTTTTTTGTAAGTGTATTCTAAATGCTTAAGCATGTAAACTAATATCATACATCACTTTTTTTTTCCACCTAGAAAATGAATATTTAGATTTTTTTTTTCCACCTAGAAAACGAATATTTAAATATGTCTTTTGGTAAGACATATTTAAAGACTATACAAATAAGAAAGTAATTACCAACTTGTAGCTGCTATTAATGGAAAACTTGAGACTGAATTGATACAAATTGAAGAAAAAATAAACTATCACATAGGTTTGTGACTCTGGCTCATCATTTATTTTTTCTTTTTTCTTAAGAAACCCATTTTTCATTGTGAGCATTGAGATCTGAACAAGCTGTTACCCTCCAGAGCAGTTTACCAGTTCTAGGTCAGGGCTATTCATCACAGAGCTGGACTCACCAGCTATTAGATAGATTCCCTTGTTCAAATGGGTACCTATTTTGGGTTGTAAGAGGCATTCCTCCTCATTAACATCAAAAGTTATTGGATAGCTATTAGGCTTTTTAAAACTTAAGAGGAACCAAAATGAATGGAAATTATGTCGTTTCCTCTTAAGGGACCTCCATCCATTTGAGGAACAGAATGAATATGTGTGGAAAATATGTTGCCGTCTTTGAACAGCAGAAGCCTGGCCCCTCTGACTTGTCACCTTAGCTCTGCCACTATGGGGGACTGAGGACAATGTGTCCTTCACAGCCTCGTTTCCTGAAGACAAGGATTTAGACTAAATCATCTCTCGGGTCCCTTTAACTTTAAGCATTCTGTGCCCTTGGATAGACTCCACTGCCTTCTGGGGTGGGAAGAGCACAGGGGACTCACGTGGGGCAGTAACTGAGACCAAGGTCCATGCCAGTCCCCACGAGCGCCTGGCCTGGCCCAGAGCAGTTCTAGAGGATGCTTTCTTCCAATGAAGTTTGACAGAAAACAACAAAATTCTGTAAAGCAATTATCCTTTAATAAAAAAAATATAAATTTTAGTAGTAATATAAAAAACTAAAGTGATAACTGCATTAAAAAAATTGGATCAAAAAAGTAATGATGTAAGATCTTACAGATTGCTTTTTCATTTGAGAGACAGAAATCATACATAAATCACTTTTATATACATTTTAAGGATAAAGACTAGAATCCACAAGTGAAAAAAGAAACTTCTACCTTGCTTCCAGTCTCTCTTGCACCATTACGTTCTTCCTGCTCCCCAGGTGGGTAGCCTAGGGGTGCAGTGAGGTTCTCAGCAGGGCCTCCAGACCACTGTCAATGCACTTCCCTAGCACTTGGACTTCCTGAAGCAGATAGAGAAACCTTTGTGGTTGAACTTACATATTATTAGCTGAATATGTTCATTTTAGTGACATCACTGAGAAGGCTTAAACCTGCCAGTGGAGTTAGGTGGGTCGTGTTAATACTAAGGTACTAACAGGCAGCAGGAGAGTGTGGGGGAAATCTGAGCACATGAGCCCGCCTGTTCCCAGCCTTGTTGCAAATAGGTCTTAGTGCTGTGGTCATTCACTGCCTTGTAGGAAACTGCTAGCCGAGTCATTAAACCTGAGAGAAGATGATAGATTAGTCAACGGAGATAGGCTCGTTACTCATGGGGACAAAGTTTAATTCAGTTTCGAGTGTTGTTTGGTTGACTTTGTGGAGAAGGGTGAAAGAGGGGAATCAACTCTTTAATTAATTGTCACTAGGGCAGTCTTAAAAGTTTTTCTAACATACAAACTTCAATAAAACGGGGAGAATGAGAATTTACTCTTGCATTAAGGTAAAGGCTTATAATTACTGATTAAAACAAATTTAATCTATATCTCTCCTTCCCCCCATTTGGGTCTGCATAGCCTGCTAGTTGGTGTCTACTTTGCCTGGTTAGCTCTGTAGCTACACACGAGCATTACAGAATTTGAGAAGTATATGGGGTTTGTGTGTTTTTAATTTGAAAAGTTTTTCTAGAAGAAATTTGACAGTTAGGTGAGCAAGAAAGGATTTTCTTATGAATTCAGCACAATCTGAAAAAATAGGCAAGGTAGGAGAGACTTGTTGACAAAGATTCGGAAATTTATCTGAAGTAACAGCCTGATCAGCGAACTCAAATTCATGATTATTGACTGGGTCAGGATTTGAAGGAGGGAAGGATGGTGAAATTGATAACAGGTGAAAGATAATAGAAAAGACCTGAAGAGAGAAGTTATATAGGGTAAAGTTAAACAAGTTTCAGTATTTTTCCTGCTTTCTTGACTTTTCTTTTAAAGCAGTGTCGAGTGAGGGTGGCTAAACTATTTACTTACTGTTCATCTTCCTTTACATGCTTTATTTTCTTTGTTGGGGTTTTCATTATCAGGCTGAGTGGACACAGTGTCTCTTGGGTGCCATGAGTAGGGTTTTAAAGATGCACACTGACCCACAGGCCCTCTCAGTGACCCCCCTTAGCTTGCCTACCTTCTTCCCTTGGATTGAGACGATCAAAGGTCACCTTTCTGTGGGGTTCCCGCATAAAAAGAATAATCACAAAATAATTAACTTTCCCATTTACTTTCTGATGGTGAAACGAAGATATCCTGGCTTATATTTCTTGAGACTTTTTCATAACGTGGTGTTGGCCTGATTTGGTTCTCTGATGGGGGAACAAACTGATGAGCAGATGGTGCCATTTTTGAAATCACTTGCTTATAGTCTTGCCTGTAATCTTAAAGTAATAGAGGGTTAACTAGTTATTTTGAAATATAAGTGTGGTAATTTTAGATGAAATATGTATATCCCAGTTTTAGAGTTTAGGAATTCCCAGTTATTTATTAATTGACATTTTTTTTCTTCAGTTTCTATTTAAGTGACCATTATTAACAGGTCTGAATAATCAGCTTTAACAGTGGTTTTAACTGCCCTCTTATAGTTATTTAGGGCTTCCCTTGTGGTTCAGCTGGTAAAGAATCCACCTGCAATGTGGGAGACCTGGGTTCGATCCCTGGGTTGGGAACATCCCTTTGGAGAAGGGAAAGGCTACCCACTCCAGGATTCTGGCCTGGAGAATTCCAAGGACTGTAAAGCCCATGGAGTCACAAAGAGTCGGCTGAGCAACTTTCACTGCACATAGTTTCTATGTTTGCCACAGGTATTGGTTACGTGAGACACCGTTTACTGTCTGCTGTGTGCACAGCACCGTCCTGAGTGTAGGGAAGTTGCCATTGTTGGTTTAGGGATTTGTTAAGGGTAGAGATGGAGTATCTGCAGCTTCAGATTATAAATTGGCATATTTATCTTCTAATAATTCTGTTAGTAGGAATTTAATATGAATGAAAGTTAGCCTGTATCTTAAAGTAAGTGAAGGAAAATTGTATACAGAGGAATCCATTTGCCTGGCTTTTAAATAATTCTTATGAAGTAAGTTATAGCCTCTGTGCCTGTTGAAAGGTAGTATTTTGCCCCATATTTTCTTGTCTTTTAAACACCTAAACTTGCCAAGTCTGACACTGCGATAGCATGAAGAAACCCTTTGAACGGAAAGTCCTTTCAGGAGAAATGCTATTTTGTTAGAATATTTGAGGTCAGACATCATCTTTTTCCTGTTGGAACAGCACCTTGCTAACTAGTGCTAACACAGGAGGATAATTATTAAACTTTACAAGCTAATAAGTCCATAAACTAGATAAAAAATAAAAAATGTTTTTTACCTCAAAAACGGTGCTGATTGTTTTCAGCAAGTATGCCTGATTTCCAAGGCTGTTTGGGTTTTCTGTTTGTTTTTTTGCTTGTTTGTTTAGTTTTATTTATTTATGGTTCCTATGCTCTGTGTGCAGCTTTGTATGTATTTCACAGATAAGGTAATGTTTGAAGCACTTAAACTCACCAAAAATTTTAGATAACAAATTTGATTGAACTTGGAATGAAACCACTGGGTGGGATGGAGGTATAACAAGGAATGAAATATGGGTGGATGGGGTGGGAATATATATTTACAAACAATATTTTTTATATTTATAATTGCTTAGGATTTAATATGACTTATTAGGGGAGAAAAAGAATGAAAAAACACTCCCTGCCAAGATAAAGATGCCTTTTCTTTTGGAAAGAACCACTTTATTTTCCTCCTTTCTTTTTCTTTTTTCCTTTCTTTTTTTTTCTTTTCTTTTTTTTGTTTTTGTTTTTGTTTTAAAGATATTTGGGCTATAGGGTGTATATTTGCAGAACTACTAACGTCAGAACCAATATTTCACTGTCGACAAGAGGACATCAAAACTAGTAATCCTTATCACCATGACCAGCTGGACAGAATATTCAATGTAATGGGATTTCCTGCAGGTACACATTATATTTTTGTTTTTGTTTTTAAATCACTGTTGTTTGAACTTAGATGTCTTCATTGAAAGGATGTGTATTTTTAGCTGATGAAAGCTACTCTTACTCAATTCTTTATATTTATGACTTGCATTAATCAAAGACCCATAGAAATAGCAAAATTTGTAGAGTTCACATATTAGCATAAAAATATTTATGGGTTTCTTGAATTTGAGGAGTGTATTTTTGTTTCATTTTGGTTTTTGGTTTTGTTTTGTTTAATATTTAAAATGATAAAATATTTGTAATATCTGTGTTTAAAAAGTGCCTTTAGTTCTCACCGTTGGCAACTGAATAGAATTCAGGAGCATGTCTTTTTGTCTGATAGCACTTAATAATAATGTCATTGTTTGGTATTTGAATACAGATTTTGAAGACTGTTTCTACTTGAAACACATTGTATTGAATCATAGCCTTTTTTGCTCTATAACCCTTGTCAGTAAGAACATTCTTTCCAGTTAGAACAGGCAGGATGTGAGTGAAGGCCCAGCCCTGCACAGCAAGCAGGCCTGCTCTAACTGCCACTGGGAGGTGGTTGTTGGGGCGTTTCGTCACGGGCTTTAGAGCTCCAGCCCCAGCCCAGTCCTTGTGCCGCAGAACAGAAGTCCATTACTCTCCATTTGAAACGCCTGCATAGTTTTGGCTAGTCAAGTACTTATTATTGAAATGATAAACAGTAAGTTTATTATTAATAAATATTTGTTAATAATTTAAAATATCAATAACTTATTGAAATAATAATCAGAAACAATACGTTGTTTCTTATTAGGAATTTTTCTCAGGTCAGTGGCTCAAAACTAATACAGAAATATCTGAGAGTTATAATTCCACATTCCCCTTAATTATCAGTAAGTCAAAGTAGCTACCTTTGTCCAGAATTGACCAACATTTCTACAAAAATTGCTTTGTTGAGATGGGAGTTTCATTTATTCACTAAAGATTTATTGAGCACCTGCCATGTTTCAGGCACTGTGTTAAGTGTAAAATATTGTTGATATAACAGACGTGATTCTTGCCCTCTTGGAGTTGACATTGAGCTGCTCTAAGTAGAATGGTGAAAGAATAGGAGTAGTTTGCGTAGATGGAGAAGAATGGCCTTTTCTTCCCACTTCTGAATGCACTCATCAATTCAGGGGTCCCCCGGGGAAGGAGCCTGACTTACAGGGGCTTGGAGGAGGGGCGGCCTCCACAGGAGATGGTTCTGAAATGGTTCTTAGGGTGTGGTTCCACATTTGGGATCCGCTTATAGGGAATCTGAAAACCAGGCAATAGAATTTAGATTTGATGTGCTAAAGAAGGAGAATCTATGATAAGTTCTTGAGAACTAGTGCTGTGATTTGTGTTCTACTTTAGAATGGTTTTTATGGCAGGGGTATGTAAAAATTTAAGAGGGGTAACTGAAGTCAGGAAACCAGCTTTTACCTGCAGCAGTACTCCCAAGTGTAAAGTGATTTGAGTGGAGAAGAAAGGATAATGGTATAATTTTTTAGAGTAAGCCTGTAATTGGAAGAAAAAAATAAAAGATTATCTCAGGATTTCTACTTGAGAAATTGACAGAAATAAAGAAATTGGAACAAGGAAGTAGTCAAGGAGAAAATTCCCTTTAGGAGTTTAAAGTATGTATTTAGTTTACAATATGTGGTATCTGGAGGCTAGATAGCAGATATTTTTATAAGCCAGTTGAGAGAGAAGCTAACCTCTGGAGGTCATTTAAAAGCTGAGGTGCCACGAAGCTACCTGGTAGAATGTGGACACCTGTGGACTCTAAGTAACGCCTCCAATGGGGATAGCAGGCTTCTCAAACCGCTTCTGGTGTTTGAGTAACTCTAATGTCAGCAAAACTGACCAAGACGTTTCCACCTGATGGGTCCGGTAGCTGGGGTTGCTTTTGTTATTATTATTGAAACTAGCCCAGGTACTAGCTGACTTGTTCATATGCTCGTACATCCGACTCTGTGTTTCAGACAGCTGTAACTGCTTACCTTGATTACCATGTAAAGCAGTGTATTTAATAAGGGGAGCGTAAGGAGGGCCATATAAAAAGGACAGCTTACAGCTGCTGAGGGGGAAGATACTGCATTTATTGTTGAAAAGATCGGTTGCTGGATTAACCAAGACATGGTGGGACAAAAGTGGTTTTACAGATAAAAATAGAAGTATTTAATAATGGAAATATTTGTTTTTAACTTGTTGGTGTCTTAGTATAGAAACTGAGATAACTTATAGTAAAACATAGAGAAAATAGACATTTAAAAATTTTAGACAAAACAAGAGAGAACACAGCGTATGGAGAATGCATTTACAGTTAAAGATGTTTACTGCAGCTCACCATTTATTCACAGTCTGTGCTTTCAGGGAGGTTAAAATGTAGGACATGTAATGAGAATTTAAGTCACCTTTATTAAAGTTCTTAATAATAGGAACCTAGACAATATAAAATTGTATCAATGTGTTTCACAGATAAAGATTGGGAAGATATAAAAAAGATGCCTGAACATTCAACATTAATGAAAGATTTCAGAAGAAATACGTAAGTTGGCAAGAAAATAGACTGTTGATTTTTGCTTTTCTAGAATACTCAGGATAAGATTGAATACTCAGCATGATAGAATACTTGACAGAAGACTAGTCTGTTAAATAATTTTACTTATTTACTGTAATAAATATCTTTGCATTGTGGTAGTCTTCATTTCTTAAGATGTTTGAATGGTGATACAAGAAGGTGAATATCTAATATCAGCAGCTGATTTGGCTATGAGGAAAAAAGTCAGTTCATTTCTTTGCATATTTGTTACTTTCTGGAAGCTCTGCGTCTGTGAAGGGTATCACAACTGAAGCAGTAAGAGACTGAAAGAAACCAATCTTTGCTAGTAGCCACCTGCCGCCTCCTCCTGGGTTGGGTTGTAAATTTAAACAAGTTTTTTAATAGAGAAGAAGGAATAGTTTATCTATTTTTACAGCAGGATCAGGGGATTGGGACATGCAGTTTACAGACCTATATGACATATGACAGTGTTTTAAAAATTTGTATTTATTTTAAGCTTACTAGTAGGCTGAGTTCAACTCTTGACCCATATGTTATTTAAGATCATTGTTGCGATAGCATTCATGTGAACAAAAGCTAAGCAGTCTGTATGTTATTCATGAAATTATCTTGGCATTTAATCAGTGGTGTCCACTTAAAAGTGACTCATGGGAGTCCTGAATGAAGTGTAAAATTGATTTAATATCATTTTCAGTGTATGTTCTGTATTGGTTATGATTAAAATAATTCTGTTCAGAGAATTTTACCCAATGTAAAATTAATCTCAAATCTAATATAGATATTTCATAGTGTTTCTCTTTCAGGTATACCAACTGCAGCCTTATCAAGTATATGGAAAAACATAAAGTTAAACCAGATAGTAAAGCATTCCACTTGGTAAGTTTTAGAGAACAATACTAATGAACTATATTTTTCCCACCTGTTTAACCCAACCTGACTTTTTTGACTCAATTTCTGTGGTTACTCAGTATTCTTAGAGTTCTTTAATAGTAATACTAAAGGAGAGTTCTTGTCGGTGCCTACTAGTAATGATATCAAAACCCAGGTTTTTCCAAACCCAGGTTTGACAGCCTTAATGTTTGGTTACATTTAATTTTCTGTAGACGGTCATTGAACCAAGTCTGTCACTTTTTTAAAATTCTGTTTATTGGTTTTCATCAGTTATTTTAAAATTTCAAAGAATCAAAATGAAAACAGTCTTACTGTTCAGAAATAAGGTTTAGAGATTATTTATTATTTCAGTCCTTTGAAAGGTTGTTTATAGAATTTTAATTCCCAAGGTGCCACTTATAAACTTAGCTGTTAAAGGTCCTTCAGGGACGCTGTGCATCGTGTCCTTTTTCTGGAAGAGTATGAGAGATGCAGCGTGTAGATAGTGCATAGTAGAAACATGATTTGAGCTAGGATCTAGCTGTGCACTCTCAAGGTGACTTTTGACATTATAGTCAACTGTTGTCAAATTTGTTTACAATGAAATTTCCATTTTTACATTATAGCAATTAAAAATGTTTTTTAGTTTTATGTTTTTCAAAAGAAAGTAATATAAAGGAGGATTGAGGGAAGCAAGTTGTATTTTGCTTGGCTTAAAATTCTTTCAATCCTTTTTTCCCAGTATATTTAAATGAGTTCATTAAACAGGAATTTCTACTTTGAAAGGATTAAAATTTCCTTTAGTACCACGCCACTTGGCAAATTTTTCTTCCATTTCTGCTTTTTCTTCTCCTTCTACTGTTCTACTTCTGCAGTAATGTTTTATCATGTCCTGTATCATACATTTCATATCTAATCAGCAACTTAAAAGACAGTGCTCAACTGACCATATTAGTGCCCAAATTGGAAGGTAAGTTAGATCCTTCAAAGTTACGGCCTTATTTATTCTAACAAAATAGTAGTGACAGTGGTCGAGCAGAAATCCCGCTTCAGGGGGATTGCCTTACCACCCTCCTGCTCACTGCTGCTCCTTCTAGCCTGAGGACTCTCACTACCCCCACCACTGACACTCCGGAGACCATCTTTCTTTTCCACTCACCTGCTTGTCTTTTCTAGGGTAACTGTCTTGCATAGACCCATCTGAAAGCTCTAATGTAATTTCATTAAACCTGTTGAGTGTTTTAAGTAGCAAACCCATGCTTTTCCTTTCAGTCTCAAAATAAAATTATGCTTCTACTGAAGTATCAGCTCATTGAAATTAAACTCTCACCATCTCAGCATTTCATCTGCATTTAAACATACCCTCTGCCATTTTGTTCTCAGTTGTCTCATCTCCCACTGTCTCCACATGTTCCATGGTTTTCAGAGTGTGTCCTAGTCCAGCAGCACCAGAGTCATCTGGGGCTGTTAGGAAGTGCTCCCGGGCTGATTCTGGAGTATTCTGAAGCCTGGAAATCATGGTGTGAGGTCAGAGATTATAAGCCAAGAGACCACCATTTAGATACTATCTTAAATAACATGTTACATCAAATATTCTACTTCATAGAGCCTTCAGTAAATTATTTTTCAACCAGAAGATACTGAATTTTCACATTTGTGTGACATTTCTATAATATTAGTTATGATGATGATGATAGTAATGGCTAAGACTTATATAGTGCTTTCTTTGTGCCCAGCACCATTATAGTTGCTTTCTACATGTTAACTCATTTAATTCTGAAAATAAACTTATCGATAAAAGGTACTGTTTTTAACCCCGCTTTGACAAACCGGCTTACAAAGCGGTTAAGTAACTTGTTTCAGAGTCACTCAGCTAATAAACATAAGGTCAGGATTTGAAGCCGGGCGGTCTCCTTAGAGGCTCCACTCATAAGCACACCCCTGTACTCTGTGGTTCTGCGCCAGTCCCTGCGTCTGTCTGTAGACTGGTGCGCACTGCTGTCCGACCATCCCTGCTGTCCAGTAGCGCAGTCCTGAGCCGTGAGTGGCTGCCAAGCTTTAGAAAGGGACCTGATAGGACTGAGAAACTGACTTTTTAAATTTAATATAGTTTTGATTCATTTGGATTTACATCTGAATAGCCACATGTGACTAGTGTATTTATATTACAAGTTTTCCCTTTAATAGAAAAATAATAACTCGAAGAATTTTAGTCCTGTTCTAAATTGGATATAGCAATTTAGATAAAGTAGGGAAAAGATCGTTGGTTTAGAATAAGAAGACATGAGTTCAGTTACTTCTTACAGGAGAACCAACTGAGATAATGAATATTAGAATGACTAAAATGTGAATTATTACATTATGTGGAATATTTGGGGAGCTTGGAGTGGGGAGTAATTTGGGGCAATAAATGCTCTCCCTATTTTGAGGTATTATTAATTTAAAAAAATGCATCCCACAATGTGCCACAGGTATGACTATGAGAAGTAAAACAGTGATGTGTTTATGACTTGTGGTTTCAGCTTCAGAAGTTGCTTACCATGGACCCAATAAAGCGAATTACCTCAGAACAGGCTATGCAGGATCCCTATTTCCTAGAAGACCCGCTTCCTACATCAGAGTAAGTGATCAGTTTGTTCACTCACCAGCTCTATAGACATTTTTGGTGCCTGCTTTCCTCTAATTGTCAGCTCTAAGTCACCATCGCTCTTATGGGGACCCAGGGGAATCCTTATGAGAGGCAGAAAGTGAGCTCTGATGACGGCAGTGTCCTCAGGTTTTACAGCTGGCACGGTGCTGGCATCATTTGCCTCTGTCATTTGGTTAGTGGTGGGTTGGTTCCACACACTGTCTGCCTCACTGCTTGCAGTTACGGTTGCAAACTCCATCCCCAAGTACATTTGTGTTTCCATTCTTTCTTTCTTTTTTTTTTTTCATTCTTTCTTTCCTTTTAAATGTAGCATGGAGAGTAAAAGAGAAATTTTTGTTTGACTAATCACATTCCTGCCAGAATCTATCTCTTGTTTGTGATGATAAAAGAGGACCACTGTGATCAAAGAAGAAATCAGAGTCCTATCGGAGTGTTATTATTTATACAGGGAGCCGCCCTCCATGGCCTGCCCTCATGGCAGTGGTTAGAAGGGACTTGCTGGGTCACAGTTACACGAAAGATGCTTATTACATCACAGATGGGGGGTAGAGTCCAGACTAAAAGAGGAAAGCAAGAAACCACTTACACACAGCATTTGAAATACTGGTTAGTATACCAGAAATTATTTTTCTTTTTCTTTTTTCTTGTGATCAGTGTTTTTGCCGGTTGTCAGATCCCTTACCCCAAACGAGAATTTCTAACAGAAGAAGAACCTGATGACAAAGGAGACAAAGTAAGTATTAAAGTACATTTGGCATCTGGCTTCGTTTGGTGCTCCTGTGACTTCTGGCATGGACATCTTTGGTTCTCCCTCTGAGTTGAGCTTTGTCTCTCTGTTTAACCAATTGAGAAGAACCAGCAGCAGCAGCCGGGCAATAACCACACGAATGGGACCGGCCACCCAGGGAACCAAGACAGCAGTCACACCCAGGGACCCCCGTTGAAGAAAGTGAGAGTCGTCCCTCCTACCACTACCTCAGGTGGACTGATCATGACCTCAGACTATCAGGTACTCAGGCTGTCTCTCAGTGACCTGCGTGTCAGTACTGCCTGTGGGCTTGTGAGCACTGGGAAATGCGGCGTAGCTAAGAGAAGACCTGCCCGTGTATGCCAACACACTGACGGGAAGAGCTGTGGGCGTGGAAGGTGCCCGGTGGTACAGTAGGGGGGCTTAGCCAGACGTGGGGTGATTGGACCTAAATTCTGCTGTTGGTTGGCTCTATGACCCTGGACATGGCTCGAGTTTCTCATCTGTATCATGAGCCGGGCACACCTACCTTGCCGCTGCCGTGGGGCAGCTGTGGTGACCCACAGCATCTGGCCCAGGGGGGTGCTCAGGAAGTGGTGGGTCTCATTTCGGCAACCCCGTCCAGCCTCAAGGGGGTGGTTCAGATCTTCTCAGTATCTTCATTTGTCGGATGTGGGTGATGGTCAGTGTGAGGCTGCAGTCAGGATGAAATGAGACAGTATGAGCTAATGGCAGTGGCCAGCCAGACTGACAGTCGTTTGATAGATGACACCAGTCACTGTGTTCATTATCTTCCTTAAAACTCTTAGTAGTGTTCACAGTGTGCAGTGAGTACTTGCTGAGTGTCAGTGGTGGTGCTGGGGGTGATGCGATCATAGGAAGAGCTTGTCAAGACTTATGTGTGCCAGCTCTTCTGTCAGTGTGGGACAGACCTTCCTTTCTCCAGGCAGTATGATAGCTGTGAGGTGGGCACTATTGGCAGGAAACTGGGGTTCATGGAGGTTGAGCCCCTTCCCTCGTTCACCCCTCAAGCCAGGGTGGACTCAGGACGCAGACTCAGACCTGCTAGGCGGCTCCCTGTGCATTCTCTCCAGTGACAACAGCAGTTCCTTCACAGACAGACCCGTTCTGATAACTATACCTTGTTCTGATCCTGTTCCCATGTGGTCTGGATTCACTGTGGAAGTGTCCTGAAAACTTGACCCATGAGAATTATTTACCTACTGAAAGAGAGAGATTGTAATAAATGGATAAGGCTCCCAGAGCCTGTGACTCCATGTCAGGAATTAGATCAGAACTCGTTGCGTGGTTCATGGCGGGTGCAACCTAGCAAGCCCTGGGGATCACTTCTGCGTGGTGGCTGTCTTGCAGTGAGCTCAGCAAACAAGGGCTCCAAGGCAGGCGTCTTGCGAGCTCATGGTTGCTGCTTCCCTCCCCACCTGGGACACGAGCACATGGGTGTGTTTGCACACAAGGTGTGCGTCCTAAGCGGGGCGGGGCAGGGGGGCTCTAACCTTTGCACTGAAACCAAGGAAATGCTGCTGTGTGTCTGTTGATTGACATTATTGTGGTGGTTTTTATGAGTGATTTCAAAAATAGTATTTCTGACTAGTTTTACATGTCCACTCTCTTTAAAATGTTTTTGCTAGGGTTGGCGGAATTTCGAGTTACATGATTTATTAGATATCTTTGAAAGAGGAAAGTATTAAATTATAGTTAATCTTCCATAGTGTGTGTTTTGGGGAGCTAATAGCATGAGAGAGACGTGCAGGGCTGAGAATAAGAATATAACTGATTGAAACTAGAGGTATTTGACTCTACCTCTTGTGCTGCTTCTAGAATTGAGAATACCACTCTTCCTACATTTCAATAACTGTAGCTTTACCTTTGTATATCGCTTGTAGCTGAAAAACAAGGTTCATTAATTTATAGAGCATAAAAATATCTAATGCTGAAGAAATAATTCTATAGTTTCTTGTCGTATTCATTTCTTATTCCTCAGTCATGCATGGGTGTTGGGAGTTTTCTATTGAAAAAACAAGTATGTAGATTAGCTTTGAATTTCTTCTATGTATACATCATTGAGTTCACAAGTAAATGTCCCAGACAAATTATTTATGAGGTAGATACAAATAGCATGGAAGGGCATTCCTGTTAATAGAATGAACCACACAGCACAGGAGTAAGACTCACTTTAGTGTTATTTTATCAGCAGTACTTCTGACCTTCATAAAGAAAGACTGACACTAAAAAATTTTAAGGGTTTTGTCATTTTAATTCTAAAGCCAATACTTAGCACAGGACCTTTAAAGTTCTTATTGCAGTAAAATAAGTGACATTACTGCCATAAAATAAGTGACGTTTCAAACACACAGAAGCCTTGCTGGCCTGGGGTACAGCCAGCCCACAGCAACGCCGAGTCACGTCTCCTCTTCCTCTGCTTTTGCAGCGTTCCAATCCGCATGCTGCCTACCCCAACCCCGGACCAAGCACATCACAGCCGCAGAGCAGCATGGGGTACTCAACTACCTCCCAGCAGCCTCCACAGTACTCCCACCAGACGCATCGGTACTGAGCTGCGTCGGACACCGTCCATGCACTGTCGCGGTGCCGCAGGCCGCCTGCAGCTCTCGGTGGGAGCCTGGGATGGGCCATGAGAATGTACTGTGCAGCCACGCAGTCGGATGTCCGGTAGCCGAGTTCCACCGCTTTTCACAGACTGGGGTAGTGGCTTCCACGTTGTCGCTGTCTGGAGTTGGGCTTGAGAAGAAAGTGCTAGCACAGTTTGTGTTGTGGGTTCGCTACTTCCATAGTTTACTTGACATGGTTCAGACTGACCAATGCATTTTTTTCAGTGACAGTCTGTAGCAGTTGAAGCTGTGAAACGTGCTAGGGGCAAGCATTTGTCGTCGTATGTGGTGAATTCTTCCAGTGTAATAACATTACCTGACCAATAGCACACACACACACACACAGAAGTTTAACTGGTACTTGAAACATGCAGTATACATTAACCAAGTAACCAAGACTCAACATGAGATGATTTCGGTACACCTTTCATTTCAATGTCTTATCAGTGGGTTGATTCATTTTCTACATTAATCAGTGTTCTTTGACCAAGAATATTGCTTGGATTGTTTTGGAAAGTACAAGAAGCCACATAGTTTTTCCAGGAAGGTTTCAAAACTCCCAAAGATTAATTTCCAACTTCTGAGTTTGTTTTTATTTTCAATCTATGACTTGACTGGTATTAAAGCTGCTATTGATAGTAATGAAATATGTTGTCATTGATATAAACCTGTTTGGTTCAGCAAACAATCTAAAATGATTGTCATAGACAGTGTTTTATTTTTCCTGTTGGTGTTGCTGATTTGTGAGCATGCTTTAAGATGAAAAAAGCATGAGTGATAACTTCCTTAAAAAGGTGCGGCATCTGATTCAGATATTTTGTCCTGATTTTAAAGCTGGTTGGTGTAGTGCTACTAAAATTTCGTTCAGTTCATTTTCTTTTTTTAAAACTTGTTCGCACGTTGTTTAGGGTGCCCTTACTTCAGCAAAGGAGAAGGAGTAGGAGAGCCTTAGAGTTTTTGAGGAAAAAAGAAAACCTATAACATACAATGTACTGTATCAAACTATTTTACATGAATGACACAAGTATTCTGAATTTAAAAAAATTGAACATTGTTAAAAACAAGGTGTTATGTAATAAATTTATTTTTCATAAATCAAAATATGGAGTCAAGTATTTTTATGTACACACAAGTGTTTTATTTTAAAATGTGCCATAACAAGTGGCCTCTGAGGAAACCTTTTGAGGTGTTTTCATTGATAGTATCTTCTGCCTCCACAATGAAGTGGTGGCCTAAGGTTTAGATACAAATTAGTTTCTCTATACACTTAGTGCAATAATATAAGATGAGAAATAGACACTTTTCTAACTGAAAAGTATTACCATGAGCCTTCCCTTTCTAGAATAATGCCAGAATCTGTGTTATGCTGAGTCCATTTTGTTTTATCTCAGATAATTATTTGAGAGGGAGTACCTCCTTCACAAAATACAGAAGATTAAAAAACTAACATATTCTTTTCTTTAAAACTCAATGCATTGAAATAAAAACATTCTAGAACATTTTAAGAACTGAGGGATCCTAAAACTGAGTGGCCTGACTCTCACCGGATGGATAATTTTTGGAAGCTAAGTTTGTGTTTCCCTGTTAGTTCTTCACTCATATAAGGCACAGATCTGAGAGCAGGGCCCCCTCCTCTGGGTCACTTCCATAGACCTTGTACCTGAATTTCCCTTCCACTCTGATGGTCTTCTGTTTTTTTCTCCCTGCCCTCAGTGCCGTGCTTTTGAAACTCATGCACACGAGAATCATCAAGAGCTTTCTATCTTCTCAGGGCTGGTATCCGAGGTTGATTCGGTAGGCTTGGGTGGAACACGGAGTCTTTGATTTTAACCAGGACCTCAGTTGGCTCTGATGCCCTTGTTGAGGGTTGCACAGGAAGAAGAATGCCCCCAGACTGCCCTAAAGCCTGAGCAAATGTCGCGGCTAAGTGACTCGGAGAGAAGGCAGCTCCGCTGTCTTTTCCTCCTGCATGAACTTCAAAAAGCCAAACCCATGACAACAGGTTCCTCTCTGGGTGCTGGAAACTCCATGGACACGGTTCTCAGATGCCTTTATTCCTTTAACAACCTGGGTTCTCTGGGTAGTGCTGCCCAGGCTTGCCAGTGTCCTCCCCAGGCTGCAGATTCCTGTACTTTGTTGCATCTGTGACAGATGACACACACACGCCCGCCGTGGTTCTCTGGCTGGCCCCCTGGCCCCGTGTCTCTGTAGAGCACCTCTGACACTTAGCTGTTTTCTGTCCCTTTCCCCTCCATCCCAGGCCTTCCCTCCTCACACTTGCTCCCTGGCTGTGATGCCCAGGTTTCCACCCTAGACCTCACCAGCACATCTGAGCTGTTACTAGGTTCTCTCTGGACTGAGCACATCCAAGTGCAGACTCCTGCCTCCACTGTCCCGCCTGCACCTCCGTGACGGATCCTCCTGCCCAGTTGTCCGGGTAACATGGCAGCCTTGGTGCCTCTTCACACACACACGCCCGCTTGTGAGCCCTGTCCACCCCACATGCGACTTTTCCTGAAGGGACTCCTAGCCAACACCTCCCCTTCCCTGCACCCCGTCTTTTCTGCTCACCGCCTCCAGACAGCCAGACCCCTAACTGTCCCCACCAGGCCCTGGACGTCCTCCCGTGTGCCCCCTGCCCCAGCTCCAGTGCAGCCCTGGCTGTCCCTGGAGCCTGCCTCACAGGTGTCGTCTCGAGACTTCGACACTTTCTGTTCCACTGCATCTGTCTTTCTCCAGCTTCTTGGCTTTCTCCCTCACCTCTCTGAGGTCAGCTCGAATTGTACCTTATCAGAGGCTCCCCTCTCCCCCACCCCCAACACCCCCCAACTTGCTCTCTGTGTAAAACTCGGCCTGTCCCTGCCTTCCCCACCAGCCAGCATCCCAACCCCTTGGCGTGGCTTTGTTTTCCTGCATAGCACTTATTGTCACCAACACATACTTGTGTCATGCTTTTTCTACTCCTTGAAGATAAACTCTACAAAGACAGCTTTTTTTTTTTCAATAGAAGTATAATCACACACACTGTATAAAATTGAAGTGTACGGTCTTTTGATTGGATGCCCATGAGCCCGCCTGTATGACATAATGGAAGAGGCAGAAGCACGAGGTCAGAAAACAAAACTGTGGTCAGCAGGGACAAGAGCGAGAAAGGGATTTGTTTTGGGGGTTTTTTTCTTTTAACTTTTGGCTGCCACGTGTGGGATCTCAGCTCCCCAACTAGGGATTGAACCCACGATCCCTGCCTTGGAAGCGCGAGTCTTAACCACAGGAGCACCAGGCAAGTTTGTGATTGACCACAAAAGGACATATGGGGGTTTCTCTGGGTGATGAAACTGTTCTGTGTCCTGATTTCTGCAGCACAAGTGAATGTGAAAGCCTGCAGAACTCAGCAGGTGCATCTTAGTGGTTCTAAATTTTTCCTTAATAAAAAAATAAATAGAAGAGGGAAAAAAAGACCAACAAATCTAGTGTTGGCAAGGATAAGAAACAACTGGAATTCTCATATATTACTGGTGGGCATATAAACTAGAACAGTCACTCTGGAAAACAATTCGATGGTTCCTTATAAAGTTAAACGTATACTTACCATATGACCTTGGACTCGCACTTTGTTATTTAACCAACAGAAATCAAAGCATATCCACACAGTAGCCTGTAGATACATGTTCAAAACACCTTTATATTATAGCCCACAAATGGATGTCTGTTTATAGAGGAATAGATAAATAAATGGGGGTAAAGTGTAAACACTGACAGATTTTATTTTCTTGGCCTCCAAAATCACTGCAGACAGTGACTGCAGCCATGAAATTAAAAGACGCTTGCTCCTTGGAAGGAAAACTATGACTGACCTAGACAGTGTATTCAAAAGCAGAGACATCACTTTGCCGGCAAAGGTCCACATAGTGAAAGCTGTGGCTTTGCCAGTAGTTGTGTTCAGATGTGAGAGTTGGACCATAAAGAAGGCTGAGTACAGAAGAATTGATGCTTTTGAATTATAGTGCTGGAGAAGACTCTTGAGAGTCCCTTGGACACCAAGGAGAAAAAAACCAGCCAATCCTAAAGGAAATCAGCACTGAATACTTATTGGAAGGACTGATGCTGAAGCTCTAATACTTTGGCCACCTCATGCAAAGAACCGACTCATTGGAAAAGACCCTGATGCTGGGAAAGATTGAGAGCAGGAGGAGAACCGGGTGGCAGAGGATAAAATGGTTAGGTAACATCACCAACTCAATAGACATGAATCTGAGTAAACTCCAAGAGATGGTGAAGGATAGGGAAGCCTGGTGCGCTGCAGTCCATGAGGTTGCAAAGAGTCAGACATGATTTAGCGACTGAACAACAACAAGATAAATTCAGTGAAATAAAATATTCAGCAATAAAAGCATTTGGTAGAATCTTGATTGTATGGTGAGTCTGTGTGCACATTATACATTTTTCAAAACACATCAAAATACAGTTTAAATTGGTGATTTGTGTATCAATTGCACCTTAAACTTGACTTAAAACCCAGTATTTGTAAACCTTTTAACATACCAAATTTATAAGCATACGTTAAATGTTAATTATTATTAGTGTCCTCTCCATATGGAAATATCTTTTTCTTAAGACTTATAATATGACCTAGTTCTCACAGGTAAGTTAAATCTAAAGTCCTTTCATGACCAATCATTTCCTCACCTCTCATGATCAGAGTGTTTAAATGAGCAGACGTGGAGTTAGTGCGTCAACAATCCCAAGGCCAAAATTATATAAAGATCCCCCGGAATTCAATTTTCATTAAGTTTTCTTTTTTAAGTCTGCAAAGGCTAGGGCTCCAACTTTTCTGAAATATTACTGACCAGGACTTACCTGGCGGTCCAGTGGTTAAGACTCTACACTCGCAATGCAGGGGCACAGGTTCCATCCCTGGTCAGGGAACTAAGATCCCACATGCCACACAGCGCAGCCAGAACGCTAAGAAATGTCGCTGAACAGTTACTAGTCTTTCTCTCATGTGGGGACAGCTGTGTGCTTTCTCATAAGCAGATGTTCTTTGAAGGGTCGGAAGTATGGAACTCATTAGACATTTATTGAACATTTGGTAGCCTGGGAGGACTTGGAGCCAAACAACTGAAACAGGCCACAGTCGACGTCGTCAAATCCTCAGGGAACAGGAGTCAGAATACACAGCAGTGGGAGCCGTTAGTGGCTGCATGGAGAGTCGAGAACTGGAACTGTCCTCTCCTGAGGAGGGGAAGCAGCATGTGGGAGGGGTGTCCTGGGGGGCGAGGATTGGTGTGAAGCAGCAGAACAGAGGGCTTGGGGCCAGAAGACCTAGGTCTTGGCTCTGCTGGTTCCTTCATGTCAGCTTTGGTCAAGTCATTCAGCTTCCCCAAGCCCCTGTCAATAATAAGAATAGTCATAGAAACAGTGATGCTTTCACTGTCATAGAAATGCTGGAAGGCAGTGTGTAGGTAAGTAAGTAAAGTCACTCAGTCGTGTCCGACTCTTTGTGACCCTATGGACTGAAGCCCACCAGGCTCCTCAGTCCGTGGGATTCTGCAGGCAAGAATACTGGAGTGGGTTGCCATTTCCTTCTCCAGGGGATCTTCCCAACCCAGGGATCGAACCGGGGTCTCCCGCGCTGCAGGCAGACGCTTTAACCTCTGAGCCACCAGGGAAGCAAACTACATCTACTTCTTCAAAGTTGCACGATTAACTATTATCTCAGCTGGACCCTAAAGTAACACCCAGTGCCCACCCTGTACCAGGTGCTGCGTGAAGCCTGGTACATACTCACAGAAGTTTTGTGAGTTAAGTATCATTTTCCCCATTTTGCAAATGAGAAAAATGAAGTTTGGAGAGACCATGCCCTGCTCACAGTCAACTATGTGACAAAGTCAGATTTGCTTTATCTCAGCTTCCAGGCCTCAGAGAAAGGAATGAGCCCAGGATACTGCTGAAGTGTCCACTCCATCCAGAGCACAGAACATGTCCTGTGGCATGGAGCCAGAGATGAAATTAATGAGCTTTCTCAAAGTCATTTCTTGGTGTGCTTTCCCATTTAAATTACAAAGTACAAAAAGAATTTGTATTTTACTAGTTACTGATAATGTCTCTTGAAAGCATACTCAACAATATAATGGATTTTTAAAACTGATGCAGGTTTAATTAATAGGCCCTAAAATCAGCTTGATTAATAAGTGGTAATTGCTTTTCCAGTTGAGTTTCTGCATTGGCAAAAAGAGGCTCTACATAGGCAAAAACAGACAAGCACAATTTGTCTCTGATGCAGTCAGAGGCTCTCACTGCACCACGTTATACTGGACTCCCTGTGCCCCTGTGGGCTGCTGCTTCCTCCAGCCACTGCAACAGTGACTGGCCACATGGGCTGCAGCCACATTTTGGACAGGTGCTCTGTTGGGACCCCCTTCCCTCCCTGCCATGAATTCTCTGATGCATCAGCACAGAATGCTCATAGGACCCCCTCCAGACTCAGAATGGGAGGGGCAGCTGACGCTTACAGGGTTTGTTTTTGTTCAGTCACTCAGTCATGTCTGACTCTGCAACCCCCACGGACTGCAACACACCAGGCTTCCCTGTCCTTTACTGTCTCCTGGAGCTTGCTCAAGCTCATGTCCATTGAGTTGATGATGCCATCCAACCATCTCATCCTCTGTTGTCCCCTTCTCTTCCTGCCTCAATCTTCCCCAGCATCAGGGTCTTTTCCAATGAGTTGGCTCCTCACATCAGGAGGGCAGAATACCAGAGCTTCAGCTATTTAGTGTGGTATACGTCCACTCTCATTTTCTTTTGTTGTCTTTGCTTTTGGTGGGTGTCAAATCCAAAAAATGATCACCAAGATCATTTGTTTGTGGCTGGTGGGCAGTAGGGATCCAGTTTCATTCTTTTACATGTGGCTGTCCAGCTTTCCTGACCCCATTTGTTGAGATGGTCCAATCAGTTGACCGTGCACGGGTTTATTTCTGAGTTCTGTTACATTGATCTCTATGTCTGTTTTCATGCCAGCACCATATTGCTGTCATTATTGTAGCTTTGCAATGTATCAGAATGTATGTTGCCTTCAGCTTTGCTCTTCTTTCTCAAGATTGCTTTGGCAATTGGGGATCTTTTGTGGTTCCGTACAAATTTGGGGATTATTTTTTTCTGTTTCTGTGGAAAAAATGCCTTTGGTATTTTGACAGAGATTGCAGATTCCTCAGGTAGTTTGAACATTTTAACAATATTAATCCTTTCAAAGCATGAGCATGGAGTATCTTTCCATTTATTTTTTTTCTTAACTTTCTTTCATCAAATTGTGTATAGTTTTCAGTATACAGATCCTTCACTTCCTTGGTTAACTTTATTCCTAGGTGTTTTATTCTTTTTGGTGCACTGTAATGGACTTTTCTTCTTAATTTCTCAACCTAGTAGTTTTTTACATTGGATGCTGGATGTTTTGAATTTTGCTCTGTTGGTTGCTAGGGTTATATTTGCTTAGGGTTAAATTTTGTTTTGGCACACTATTAAATTAACTGTATCTTTTGGACGCTTGTTTCTAAGGTTGTATATCAAGTCTAGCATGCCTTTCAGTCTAGAGCAAATTAGGCCCCACTACTAAAGAAATGTTCTTCTGAGAATTCTGCCAGAAGGCCCAGCTGCCGCTCTGACTGGTGGGAACACAGACGATTTCCAGCCTGTGCAAGTCTCAGCTGGCGGAGGCCTCTCAGGCCCGCACTGGCTTGAGCGAACCTCCATGCAGATCTCCAAAGCACCCTCTCCTTGCCCCTCTACTCTCCAGTGCATTGCTCTTAAATTCCCTCCTCCTCCGCTTCCATGCACTGTAGCTGTTATCTGCTCAGAACCCCAAGACCACTGGACTTCACATGGATTCTTCTTTCCTGTACTGGGAGCTTCTCACGCACCAGCAAAACTCTTCCGTTTCTCAGGGAAACAGTACCGTGCTGTCCACTGATGTCTGAAAACCAGGTTTTAAATGTATTTTGCCCAATTTTTGGAGTGTGTAAAGGAGAAGAGTAAATCCGGTCCCATTACTCCATCTTGGCTGGAAGCATGGTCCGCACGCGGAGACGGTTGGGCAGGTAGAACATTAGGCAGATTGACTGGATTTATTGGTATTGTGATATAAGTGAGTTTGACCTTGATAAGGCAGTCCATACATTTTCCTAGAACTTGTGTACTTTGTGCCACATAAGGCAACCTGGTATATAATGTGATCCTCTAGCTTCCCAGTGAGTGAGAAGGTTACAAAAGGAAGAGCTTAGATGCACAGATAGATGATATATAGATGGAGATTCAGGCACTGACATAGATATCCTTGGGGCTTCCCTGGTGGCTCACTGGTAAAGAATCTGCCTGGCAGTGCCGGAGACATGGATTCGATCCCTGATCTGGGAAGATCCCCTGGAGAAAGAAATGGCAACCCACTGCAGTAATCTTGCCTGGGCAATCCCATGGCCAGAGAAGCCTGATGGGCTGCAGTCCACAGGGTCATAAGTGATTTATATAAGGCTTGTTTATAATATGTATACCTGACAACTGTAATCAAGTGTGTCACAACCCCAAGAATAATTACTAAATACTAAACCTGTTCACTTTCTTTGTCTCTGTTTTTAAAAATCATTCCATCAAATGACCTCTATAACCATCTGAAACTATCATTTTAAGGTCATTTTAGACTCGACTTGCAAGATAAATTATAGGGTGTCCAGTTAAACTTGAATTTAAGATAACCAATAAATTTTAATGTAATAATGCCCCAAATATTGTTTGAAACATACTAAAAAAAATATTGTGTATCTGAAATTTAGATTTATCTGAGCATACAAAATGCCCAGTTAAAATAAGAATACCAATTTTTCTTTGTTAAGTCTGACAACCCTATTTGAGAACAGTGCCTGCCTCAACTAATCTATTCAGATGATTCCTTCTATTTTGAGGGATAAGACTGAGAGACAATCTCACTTTATATTTCGGCTTTAATTTCCTCCATCATTTTCTTCCTAAGTATATAGCACCATAAACCCTCTTAAATGTATTTCCAAGCATTTTCCTTCATTGGAAGGTGGAAATTAATTCAGAGAATAAAATATGAGAAGACTCAATTCACCAGTTCTCTGAATATGCTACCAGAATCCATAAAAACATTATGTGCTTAACATGGGTTTGGACTGGGTGAGTATGTTCATTTTTCTTTTCATATTTTCAGCTTCATTTTCCCTGAGTCTTTGGCACACCTACATTTTTCAGAGGCAAATGTCATTTTTCTCACCAGCATCCTGACCCCACAGAGTACAGGTCCTTCCTAAGCTACACCTGCTTGTGAGACAATTTAAATGGCAGTCATAGGATCCAGGAAGAAAGGTAGGATTAAAGTATCTGTTTAATGAAATTGACGGGGTTTTAGTTTTGTAAATTTATTTATTTACAAAACCAGAAGTCTTGAGGGCTGAATTTCTTCATAAAACTAAACTTGTTTCCTTCTGTCTTTCTTGGGCATGGTAACAATGATGCCTTCATTTCCCTTCACTATATTATTTAGAAAGAGTAATTCAATTCACCTCAGCACTGTGGAATCCTGGCAGGGTGTCAGATCTTTAATAACTTAACTCGTTCTGTCACTTTATTGAATTAGGCGGGGAAGAATAATGCTTGCCACTTTGAATCCTGTTTTAGAATCCACAAAAAAGTGCCAAATTCATCTGTGGCTCCTGGATACCCTCGGTTACTATCAAATTGTACCCAGCTGGGATCATTTCCTGTGATTCAGAAAATCTTTTTTGTTCCATTCCCCAAGGATACAAATTGGAAAGAAAGTGATGAAACTTGGAAGTAATGCAATAAGACATCCCTAGGAAGCATGAGAATCTTCGATTAACCAGTCTGTGAGTTTAAGATCTTGCCCAGATGTGCTGGAAATATCCTCTCCACACTATGAAAATATCCACCGCCTTCTGTAATTCAGTGTTTCTTCTCTTGCTTCCCTGTTTGCTCTCTTCTTCTCCTTCCCTTCCTCCTCCTTTTAATGTAGAAAAGCAGCTGCTGGTCTTGTTGGCAGAGGACACCTCTGGTCCTGAGGAAAAGTTGAGAGAGCTCCCTGCCTTGGAGGCTAGTGCAAGGTGGGGGCAGTCAAGCGCTTGGTCCAGGAATGTCTTCATGCCCTGACTTAAAAAGGTTTTTCTGCCAACGCATTCCTGTCCCTAAAGCACATCCCTGCTCTCCTCTCCAGCACAGTTCTTTCCCTACTGGCCAGACAACTGACGTTAACCAGAGCTCAACCAGCCTTGTCCCCCTCTCCCACACCAGTTACTCATTTTTATACGGAAGGAGATTTCATGTGTGCTGAGCCAAGCATTCTTAAAGAAATAATTTTTTGAAACATTAACAAATGGCATTTTCTTGGGCTCTGGTTTCTCCGTCCTTAAGGGAAAGTGTGCCCAGGGCCAATGTGTTCACAGCGTCCCCTCTCATCCAGTAACTATCAACCCAACCTGGAATGATGCCCGGGGCTCTCTCCTTTGTAACTTGATTTCTTTCACAGTGTTTTATACTCAGGGATGACCCATGGTCCAGAGTTAGGCTGAAAATGGGCCATCAGCTCTGTGCCTGAGGGGATGGCACGTTCTAGAGGAAGGAACGTGGAACTGTATTCTGACCCGTGCTGGGCTCTTGGGGCAGTGTTGGGGGGTGGGTGGCGAGGGGCTCAGGTTTCCCTGTGTGAAGCAGAGAGCGTGGGGAGTGACAGACATGCACGGCAACTCCAGGGCTGCCGGGCGAATCCCAGGCTGTGGCTGGCACCTCCCCAGAGCCCTGGTACCATCTGTGTGGGTGAACCGAGCCTCCAGAGGGTCTGGAACGGGGCTCCCTCTCGAGCTCACAGCACCCCCCGTCCACATCACCAGCCTACCTCCTGCAAGCTTCACCAGAGCGGGAACCCAGCCTGGTGTGCCTCCCCGAGGGGTGGGACCCGCATGGCAGTGGGCCAAGAGAGGCACTGGATGATTACCTGTCAGTGAACCGAGTTCATCTGTGATGGCAGTGTTGACAGCTAGTTTCTGGTTGACTTTTCCCTTCCACAAGCAGCAGGGAATAGCAGACGCAACTAAAAATTCTGAGAAGTCAAGTGTCTTCACTTCTACAGTCATTTGAAATAGATTTTGACTGCTTTTTCTCTTCCTGGGGGACATTGCTTCGATATCAAAAATCTTTCTATTGTCGCTATCTACTAAAAGCATTGGACGTTTCCAAGCACAGTTAAGAATTTTCCCTCACGTCATTCAAAATAGATAACTAGGGACACACCTCTCCCTGCTCCTGTCGCCTCGCAAGGCCCCGTAGCACACAGGTTCTCAGGGCTTGATCTAGCTGTGGTCGCTTTGGTCTCCGATCCTAGAAAAATGTTGTATCCCTTCCTGTTGGAAAAGAAAAAGTATTCTTCTCCCTTTGAGTCAAGGAAATTCTTTCTTGCTTTCCTGCTTTTTAAAAAATTGTATTTATATGTTAAGTGAAGTATAGTTGATTTTCAATATGTTAATTTCTGCTGTACAGCAACGTGATTCAGTTATACATACATATACACTCCTTAAAATACACTTTTCCATTATATTTACCACAGGATACTGAATATAGTTCCCTCTCCTATGCAGTAGGGCCTTGTTGCCTATCCATCCTGTAGATAAAAGCTTGCATCTTCGAACCCCAGCCTCCCAGTCCGTCCCTCCTTCCCCCTCCCCCTGGGCAACCACAAGCGTGTTCTCTATGACCGTGAGTCTGTTTCTGTTTCGTAAAGAGGTTCATGTGTAAACAGTAAACAGATGTACTCCTGAAGCCATTTCTGAGTTGGTTTTTGGCTATTTGCAGCGGAAAGGACTCTGAATACACCAGCAAGCCGCATGTGAGGTCCTCTGGCAAGCTGGGTGTGGGACCCTCCTACCATCCTACCGCTTCCATTTACTAATTATTTACAGATGCGCTTCATTTCTGCAGGGTTATATACATGAATGAAGTGTTCACTGATATTTATCACGTACGAGTTGAAAATCAAAGTATGTCAGTAGATGATTAAATGTTCACTCGCTTTTGTTTTCTTGAATATATATTTTCTTTTCCCTCTTTTAACTTCCGTGTTTCTCTCTTGCCCCTGGGTGTTTATGAGACTGTCCTGCTCTATGTGGAGAAAGAGGTAACGTTTATTTCTTGGTGGTGCCTCACAAGCGTGCTCTCTGGTCACAAAGCCCTCTCACACTCCCTTCCAAGTAATTTATTTCTTCTCAAGCTGTACAATCGCAGCCTTGTGGGGAGAGTCCGCCACTCCAGACAGCAGCGATGGGTTAGAAAGGTCTGTCTTTTTCCCAGCCGAAGTCTCCCCTGCATCCCTGATTACATCTCAATGATGCTGTTATCCTCACACACAACCCGCTTTCTCAGCCCACCAGGAAGCACTTGATTTGTGTCCCCGCCCTGAGGATGGGAGGCAGCCACTCCCGGAGGGTGGTCACACAGCCAGGTGAGCTGTGGCTGGGGAGAGGGTGGGCTTGAATGCTGAAAAGCTTTGGTATCCGGCAGCCTGTTCACTGAGGAGGCTGCTCAGCCCTGCTTGGGAAACTGCATGTGCAGGCAGGAAAGGGCTCGGACACTTGCAAAAGGGGCCCCTCGAGGTGGCTGTAATTGTCCTGGTGGGTGAGGGGGGACAGTCGTGAGGGGGTAGTGCCCAGGGTGCAGGCGGCCTGGAGAAGACAGACCTACAGACGACGGTGAACAAAGGTTCTCACAGCACCCTCGGGTTCTGCGGGTGGAGTGCCTCAGGCCCCAGGGCGCACAGAAGACCAAGTCCCCTCAAGCTGTGGCTTAGATTTCGTCAAGCGACAAGGACAGCCAGTGAACTGGACAGGTGTGCCCGGGGGACAGACATCCTGATGGAGTCTTGACCAGGAGAGATGACTCTGCCCATGGCCCCGACGTGCCCACACCCTCTGAGGGTTTCAGAGGGTCCGGTTCCCACGCAGTCGGCGGGGTGAAGATGGAAGGTGGCCAAAATCCATGATGTTCGAGTCTCCTTGGTCTGCTCTTGAAACCCCATTCTTTCCTTGAGACCACCCAGACATTGAGTTAGGTTCCCGGGATGAAGGCGAATACCTGTGTGTATCTGGGAGTGGAGGGGAAATGGTCTGTGTTGCAAGCTGAATAATATTTTAAGTTTTTCTAAACCAACTTCTTACTCATAGAAATGTTGTCATAATTCATTTTCCTAAAATAAGAAATTTTGTGATGCAAACTCATCCTGTTTTTAAACACTGGGGGCTTGAGACACAGGCCCACAGAGGGGCTGCCTAGAGCGGCTGGATTCGGCTCCTGAGGTCGTCCTCCAGGTGTGGGCCAGACCCGCACAGGCCCCTGGCCCCTCTGGTGGCTTCCGTGTGAATCCGGCTCTCTGTGACAAGTCCCGCCACATCCAGGGGAAGCCAGAGTCAGCCCACACCCCTGCGGGTGAAAGAGGGCCAGGACCTCCTGGAGGAAGTAGACATGACATGTGATGGCCCCAAGGGCCTCCAGATGCTTCCAGATGGGGATACTAGTATGTGAGCCAGGGCAGCCGCTGTGACCCCGCTAGAAAGCCAGGCCTCTGGTCTCTTGGCCTCGCTCACCAAGGGTGTGCACAGGCTCCTGCAGCAACCCCCATCCCCCAGGCTCCCTGGTGCCCAAGGACGTCCAGTGCAGACCCTTCCACCCTGTCTCCCAGTGAAGTCGCAAGTTCAGCCCCAGAAGAAACTGATGAAGGATAGAAACTGCTCATCCTGCAATCTTAAAATTGCTTCTATCCCTGCTCCTTACACCTACCAGACCCTAGGAATTAATGTTTTTTTTTTTCCTCTTTAATGCAGTAATTATTTCATGACTGGCACAGTTAAGTGCATTGTATGTGTGCAGGCATGACAAACTCGTTGATTTGTTAAACTGTGAAATGCTAAAATATGCCAATATTTTTGTAACTGTTTTGACATTCCTCATTTTTAAAAACTATATCAGGTGATTTAATTTAAAAAAAAAAAAAGGAAGGAAACGGGCTTGGCCTTTTTGAACTTCAAAGAGATCCTGTCTGGACTCAGTGGCAACTACCTTTGAGTGCTCGCTGTTTGGGGTAAAGGGGTGAGCGCCCCCACCCCCACCAGAGAAAGACAAAGGCCGTCGAGAGCTGGGCTCCCAGATCCAGTCACTCCTGCCCCATTCATTGAGAAATTATACTTTGTATCTTGGGTATACATACCCAGTTTACCCTGGGACGTTGTAAATTTTGTCAATAAAAACTTTTCGGAAATTTGCTTTCTTTCTTGTGTTAGAAGTCAAATGTAGAGACAGAGAGTAGGGTGGTGGTGACCAGGGGCTGGAGATTGGGGATGGAGTTACAGTTTGGCAAGAGTCCTGGGGACGGAGGGGGTGATGGTTACCCAAGGAAAGCATCCCGAGTAGTTAAGATGGTAACTTTTCTGTTATGTATGTTTTACCACAATGAAAAGGCACAGGAAGGAGGTGCAGTCCGTGGGCAGGACAGAGGGGAAGGCAGCTCCCTCTGGCCGGCCTGACTCACTGCTTCTCACCCTTCATTTTCTCTTCCCAAAGCCCAGCGCGCTCAGGGTCACCAGCAAAGCACCCACAGAGGTGCCACCTGGGATGTGACAGCAAGGACCCCGCCGGGCGGGCCAGACTCAGCGGCCGCACACAGGTCTCTCCCCCCATAGATGAGGCTCTGCTCTAGGCTAGGAACCTCGCGGAATCAAGGAAGTAACCCAAGGCTTTTCACCATCACATCCCAGGCAGCACCTCTTTGCGGCTGCTTTGCTGGTGACCCTGAGAAAGTGTGGAGTATGAGCAGCAGTGAGTCAGGCCGGCTGGAAGCAGCTGCCTTCCCCTCTGTCCCGCCCGGGAACCAGCCTCCGCCTCCCTCGGACTGCACCTCCTTCCTGCGCCTTTTCATTGTGATAAAACATATGGAACAGAAGAGTTACCATCTCAACCACTTGGGATGCTTTCCTTGTGTAGGTGGCCTTCCCTTAGGTTAACCTGGTTGTCGAGAGCACCCTTTCTTGTAACTCGGGGGGTCACAGGGCAAGATCCACGTCCACAAACCAACAGGTCCCAGTCAGAGCTCCCGTGATGTTTCAGCCCTGGTTAACCTCCGAGTCCACAGCGTCTCTCACCCCGCGCCCGCCCCCCCCCCCCAGCCCTGCCGCTAAACCGTTTGTCTGCTTGGTTTTCTGGGGATGACACAGCACCGCCTGCCGGGTATGCACACTCTCCAGCCGCCCTCGTTGGGTCCAGTGGAGCCTGCAGGGACCTTAAGCCACAGCACTGTGCCTTCTCAACCCCCACACCTTAGGAACCTGTCCTGGGTCACACGTGGCCCCCCGGCCCAGCATGCCCACCCCTCACGTGTTGATCTTCGAACCTGATAGTTTGGCACCAGGTCACTGGATTATAATGGATCGTACTCCCACCTGTCTCCCCCCAGACTGTGGGTAGAACATGGTGTCTCCCCCCAGACTGTGGGTAGAACGTGGGTTCAGACCTACCATGGTCAGGCCTGGTGTGGGGAGGGAGGCATGCGTTGCTTCTGTGACCCTGGGCCTTCAGCCAGGTGGCTTCAAGAGCAGGCTCCAAGGACACTGTGATGGCCGAGCCTGACAGCTCAGCTCTAGTTCAATACCCCTCTTACAGGCGAGGCACCTCTTTTACAGATGGGGACCTGAGAGGTGCCACTGACCAGCTACAGTGTGGGGACTTGAACCCAGGGTGAACATCCACAGGCCCCAGCTGGGAGTCCGGCACGGGACCTGGAAAGGGGTTGGTGGTCCCAGAAGTCTCAAGGTGGGAAGCAGGGGGTGTTCACCATCTGGGAAGTACCCATCCACCTTGCAAAACAGATACACAGAGCTGGGCAAGGCCTGCCCTTTCTGTGGCTGCCTAAAGCTCTGGTCGCAGCATCAGCTTCTGTGTGGCCTTAAAATGATTGCCATGTTCAGTTTGTATTTTAGCTCTTGTGAAAATCCTGGTTGCATCAGGCAGTAAATCTAGTGTTGTTCACTCCTAATGGCAATGGCCTCTTGATGAAAATGAAAGAGGCGAGTGAAAAAGTTGGTTGAAAACTCAACATTCAGAAAACTAAAATCATGGCATCCGGTCCCATCACTTCATGGCAAATAGATGGGGAAACAATGAAAACAGTGACAGACTTTATTTTGGGGGGCTCTAAGATCACTCCAGATAGTGACTCGACTATCACCAACTAGACAGACATGAGTTTGAGTAAGCTCAGAGAGCTGGTGTGCTGCAGTCCTTGGGGTCACAGAGTCGGACATGACTGAGTGACTGAACTGACTGAATGGCAGTGAGGGCAGTGCTGTGCTTAGTTGCTCAATCACGTCTGACTCTTTGTGACCCCATGGACTGCAGCCTGCCAGGCTCCTCTGTCCATGGGGATTCTCCAGGTAAGAATACTGGAATGGATTGCTATGCCCTCCTCCAAAGTATCTTCCCATCCCAGGGATCAAACCCAGATCTCCCGCATCGCAGGTGGACTCTTTACTGCCTGAGCCACCAGGGAAAAGCGCTGGCGGCAGAGACATTCCACAGGTGAATTCACAGGGAATCACTAAGCCCAGGGGTTGCCAAGGACTGCAGTGTCAGACCCTCCAGACCTTGGAATTCACAAGCACTTAAAACAGAACCAGAGAGAGCAAAGAAAGAGTGGGGAACAGTGTGACTCAGATTCCTAGTCTCCCCTCTATCAGGAATCTCTATTTTAACTTCCCCGGTGATTAAATGCACCAAGGCTTGGGCCCTTTGTTGTTGTTGTTGTTCAGCCACTCAGTCGGATCCGACTCTCTGCAACCCCATGGACTGCAGCACACCGGGCTTCCCTGCCCTTCACCATCTCCCGGAGTTTGCTCAAGTTTGTCCATTGAATTGGTGAGCCATCTAACCATCTCACGCTCTGTCCCCTTCTCCTCCTGCCCTCAATCTTTCTCAGCATCAGGTTCTTTTCTAATGAGTCAACTCTTCCCAGCCAGTGGTCCTAACACCCCAGAAATCAGCCCCTCACCCCAGCAGGCCCCATAAACAAGTGAGTGAATGGCTCAGGCTGCACAGAGCAGTGGAAAGAGCCGTGAGGGGAGTCCAACCTTGGCTCTGCCCCATCTGGGGGTGGAGGGCAGGGAACAGTGATGACGCAGTCATCGGCCTCAGAGGACTTCAGTTTTCTGATCTAGAGATAAGAAATTGGACGAAATAATCTTGAACTGTTTCCTGTTATGAATTTATGTGATTCCCATGAGATCCGAATTTCTTATTATTCACCGAGAGTTAAGGATATTTTTAAAGGGATGGCAGGGGGTGGTCAGTCCCTGAGGGAAGTTGTCATGTGCTTAATATCTCATTCTGATTCTGCTCAGGAATTTGGCAAATCCTCTGTCCGGCTCTCTCATTTCCCTTCCCTTCTGAGTGGAGTGGCGGTTATGCTGGTGACCCCTGACCCTCAGGCTTTGCTCAAGTCTCAGAAATCTTGACTTTCCTGCTCTCTCTTTCCCTGGAAACATCGGAATTGCCGTTTTCAAACGTGCTGTATATGAGGGTCACCTGGGAAGCTTTTGTATGCTTGGGCCCTAGTCCCCACAATTGAATTAAAACCGTGAGGTGAGGCTGAGGCATGTGTTTTTAAAGCTCCCTGAGTGTTTGAGATTCACAGGGTGGAGCCAGCTCCCCAGGGCTGGTCTGAAAGCAGGGGTGACTGGGTCTCCAGCTACCTCTTTACCCAAGTAAGGGGGAGTGAAAGTGTATAAGGCTGAATCGGCAGTGTTGCCAGGGCTTCTTGCCTTGGCCGACGTGCCAACATTTTTAGATACACCAGATCAATATTTACAAGATCAAGTATGAAATAGACTGTAGACATGAAAGGAAACACCAGGCCAACTGGCGCCACCACTATCCACCAGTTGACCAAGTCAAGTCTCCTGGGGTTCATTTTTCTCATTTGCAAAGTGAGGCCCACATTTCCCTCTGGTTATTCAGTAGATCAAATGGGATAATGTGTGTGAACTGGCTTTGGAAACTATCAAGAGCTATAAAAATCGAATGGGTTTAAGCACCTTGTATGTAGAAGGAGTTCACATATTCAACTAAAGTTTTGTCATTTCTTCCCATATTGACTTACGTATGTATTCAATGCAATAGCAAAACCAAAATCCCAGCAAGTTTTTTTTAAATAGATCAATAAGCAGATTCTAGAATTTGCATGGAAATGCAAAAGACCTTGAATAGTCAAAACAGTTCTGAAAAAGAACAAAATTAAGAGAGCTCACATTCCCAGGTTGTAAGCAATAGTAATCAAAATAGTATCGGCGTAGAAACAGGCAAATAGTTCAGTGAAATAGAGTAGTGAACCCCCAAACAGATCTACAGATATCTGGCCAGTGGGTTTTTGATAAAATTGCCAAGGCAGTTTGATGGATAAAGGATACTCTTTCAACAAACGATGCTAGAACAAGCAGACAGCAATATATATATGTATGTTTGTGTGTGCGTGCATGCGTGTATGTGCTAAGTCACTTTAGATGTGTTCAACCCTTTGAGACCCTATAGATTGTAGCCCGGCAGGCTCCTCTGTCCGTGGGATTCTCCAGGCAAGAATCCTGGAGTGGGTTGCCATGCCCTCCTCCAGGGGATCTTCCCAGCCCAGGAATCAAACCCGAGCCTCTTGTGTTTTGCTTAGTTGCTCAGTCGTGTGCGACATTTTGTCTCCTTTATTGGTAGGCAGGTTGTTTACCACTGATGCCACCTGGGAAGCCCATGTATATATATATATATACCTTTACCTCATACCATTTACAGAGATTCACTTGAAATGGAACATAGACATAAATAAAAGAGCTGAAACTATAAACTGACTAGAATACAAAGAAAAACCTTAGTGACTTAAGGTAAGTAATGATCTATTAAATAGCACACAGAAAGCAGAAATGAATAAATTAGATTTTGTTAACATTTAAAACATTTGCTCCTTCAAAGAAAAGTGCTAAAAGACTCAAAAACAAGCCACAGGCTGGAAGAAAATATTTCCAAAGCATGTATATGACAAAGGGCTCAACATCCACAATAGATAACACATACAACTAAAGGAAAGGAAAACAAATAACCCAATGTTTTAATAAAATAGACAAAAGATTTAAAATATATTTAGTGGTAAAGCTATGTGTATGACAAGTGAACATGTGAGAAGATGCTATAACCTTGTTAATCAAGGAGATACCCACTAGAAGAGCTAAGAGTACAGTCTGTGGAAAGGTTCTAGAGTGACTGGAACTCCTGTGAACCAATAGTCAGAATGAAAAATGTTTTAGTCACTTGGGAAAATAGTCTGGCTATTTCTTATAAAGTTAAACATACACTTTCCATGGGATCCAGCATCTCCACTCCCACCATATCTCCACAACAAATCGCATTCAAATATGGTCAGCTTTGTTCATAACTGTCCCAATACCTCCAATGTTCATTAACCTGTGAATGAATGAACAGTATATCCATACAATGGAATACTACTCAGAAAGGAAAAAGGATAGATTAGATTCATATGCACTAACATGAATGAATCCTTAAAATATTAAGTGAAAGAAGTTGGACACAAAGGTTATGGACTATTTTATTTCACTTACATGAACTTCTACAAAAGGCAAAACTATAGTGTTAGCAGTTTAGGGTTTGCCAAGGGCCAGGCTGTTAGGAGGAAGGAATGAATACAGAGGGGTCTGAGGGCACTTTAAGAGAGATGGAAATATTCTCATGATTGTGTTGCTGGTATACAACTGTGTATTTGTCAACACTCACTGAATTATTTCAATAAAGATGGTGAACTTCATTGTCTGTAAGTTATATTTCAAGAAAGCTGACCAAAGGAAATGCAGTCTTTCCCCTGTGCAGCAGATAGAGATCTGTGTAAGGATGGAGAGGCTGGTTCTAACCAGAGAAGGGAGAGCAGGTTAGAGGGTATTTGAGCCAAGTCTTGAAAGATGGATACATAGCTATTTGCAAGTAATAAAGGGCTTCCTTGGTGACTCAGATGGTAAAGAATCTGCCAGCAGTGCAGGGGACCTGGGTTCAGTCCCTAGGTCAGCAAGATCCCTTGGAGAAAGGAATGGCTACCCACTCCAGTATTCTTCCCTGGAGAATCCCATGGACAGAGGAGCCTGGTGGGCTGCAGTCCATGGAGTCACATAACACTAAAAAACACTAAAGGAGGGAAAGTAATGCCAGGCAGCAAGGTCAGAAGAACAACACCTCGTAAGCTGGAAATAGCCAGACAGGTTCTAGGAAATGCAAGTGGTTAGTTAAAACCCGAGGTTCCAGGAAGAGCATGTCCGGAGGTGACAGTGTGGTTGGCAGTTAAGCTTGTAGGGTCTCGTACCCCGTACTAAAGCACATAGGCTTTATCCTGTAAACAAAGAGAGCTCGCTGAATACTTTTAAGCTGCAATAGACATATTCTGCTTTGGGTTTTGTAAATATTACTCTGGAGGCAGGGAGGAAGACAGATTGGAGGGGACAGCAAGATAAAAAAAGCTGAGAAACTGATTAAAACATTAATAAGACAGAAGAAGAAGAAGCCTCACAGATACTGAGAAGAGACTAAGGTTACGGTGGGGAGGGGAGGGAGGGGTAACAGAGTGGGGGAGGGGAAGGTACAAACTGTTGGATGTAAGATGGGCTCAAGGATGTCTGGGGAATCTTTTATAATTCCGGTATTTTGTAATAGCTGTAAATGGAAAGTAACCTTTTTAAAAATTTGTATTTAACAAAGACTACTGTCGTTATCCAGATAAGATAAACCAGGAATTTCGTTCTGTGGAGCAGCATGATGCAGAGGGGAGATTTATGGCCCGGAGGGAGTGGAACTGGACAGAAGGTGTCCGAGGGTGCTGCGGGAGAGAAGGATGGAAGGCAAAAAGACTCGGACAAAGATTTTACCTGCAGGCTTTTTAAAGAGCAAAGTGATGCTTTCAGGTTGCTCGATAGATGTTTGCTTCGCTGATGGAAACAGAGCTGGGCTCGTCTGTTCCTTGGGAAATAGTGGACCCTCAGGGCCACCCTCAGGTATACGTCTGTGGTCCCTGCTCAGACCCTTCTCCCCCGAGCTGGCCCCCTCCACTGCCCCATGGCCCTTCAGCCGTATCTGACCCTCATGCCTCTGCAGACTTGTCCAGCTCGTTCTATCGCCCTGCACACTCCTCTCACTCAAAGGCAGGATCTCACCTCCGGGCAAAGCCAAACCTGCTTCTGTTCCACAGTTTCTGGCTCTGCCAGGCACCCCTGGGGGCTCCCTCTGCTCTGCTCCCCCAAACTCTCTCCTGCTTCCATTACTTGCTGTGATACTGCGGTTTATTTAAAACAAACAAACCAAAAGAAAAAAAAAATCATGTATTTTGGTCTTCATCTATTTCCAGCTCACAGCTCTGACAACCTTGGAATTTCCTGATCAGTAAGAGCCATGGGAGCATCTTTTGTTATAATAATATTTGGTCTTTTGTCCTCAGTTCCTGAAATTGCTTCAGAGCCATCAAGGTGAAATGGATATCTTGTTGTACATAGTGAGGCCCTTTCTACCACAGCTGGGTTTGATGAGGTGACTCTTGGAAGTGGAGGCTCTGGTTGCCAGGGGAACAAACCAGGAAAGGGGTGGAACTTTCAGCCCCACCCCCTGATCTCCAGGGAGAGGAAGGGCTGGAGGTTGACTCAGTTGCAGATGATTTAATCATGATTTGATCAGTCGTGCCTGTGTAACAAAGAGTCCACATAAACCCCAAATGATGAGGTTCGGAGAACTTCTCAGTTGGGGAACCCAAACCCTTCCATGTGCCACCTTGTTCAGGGGCTCGCCCTTCTGCAGCCCTACGTCTGGCTGTTGGTTTGCATCCTTTAATATCCTTTGAAATAAAACAGTAATCTCAAGAGTAAACAGGTTTCCTGAGTTCTATGAGCCACTCTAGCAAATGAATCGAACCCAAGGAGGGGGTTGTGGGAAGCTTTGATTTATAGCCAGTGAAATCTCCCATCCACACCTTGGCATTGGGTACAGAACCTCACTGTGTCTCTCGACTGCAAACTCTTCGAGGTTAAGGACGGTCTTTCCATGCTGTACCCCTAGCTCCTGGAACAATGATAGGTTCCCAGTAACTTGCTGATGAGTGAAGGAGTAAATGGATAAATGAACACGTGAATAAGAGAACACGCAGTGGAGAGACTGGGGATTCTGACCCCATGGGACAGTGCAAGCCCAGCATCCCATAAACAAGGCCTTCTTTGTGTGTTGTATTGTTTAATCCTCATTGACTTCAAGGTCAATGCAACTAGACTATTACTTAGTCCTCACTTTGAAAATGAAAAAGTGCTAGTCACTCAGTTTGTCTGACTGTGTGTGACCCCATGGGCCTGCTAGGCTCCTCTGTCCATGGGATTCTCCAGGCAAGAATACTGGAGTGGGTTGCCATGCCCTCCTGCAGGGAATCTTCCTGACCCAAGGATAGAACTCACGGGTCTTATGTCTCCTGCATTGGCAGGCTGGTTCTTTACCATCAGTGCCATCTGGGAAGGCCTTCTTACAACTTAGATCTACTAAAATGCCAGTGAACAGATTCACACCCCTTTACAAACCAGAATATCATATTACTAGTTCATGGGCAGCCCAGATGGCTCAGCAGTAAAGAATCTGCTTGCCAGTGCAGGAGACACGGGTTCAACCTCTGAGTCAGGAAGATCCCCTGGAGAAAGAAATGACAGCTCACTCCTGTATTCCTGCCTAGGCAATCCCATGGACAGAGGGGCCTGCGGGCTACAGTCCGTGGGGTCACAAAGAGTGGGACACAACTGCACGATGAAACACCAACACCAGTAAGAATGCCAAGGAGATCAGACAATGTGTCACCCTCCCTGCCTCCTCCCTGGGGACAGTGCCACTCTCCTCACCCACCTCGAGTCTTTTCAGATTCTGTTATGACTGTTATTCCCCTCTTTGCAATATCATTCTGACTTCTTTTCACAGCGTGTCACATGTCAAGTTCATTCACATTGAGCTGGTGGCACAAATTCTCTCTAATGTAAACCTTCAGTCAAAGAGGATGACCCGTCCATCCTTGAGCTTTGAGCCCAGGATCTCGGGCTCTGTCTTACTATGGGAACTGAAGTCCCTCCCCCGCCCACTGATGACCCTGTTTATCCTCAAAGGAGAGAAAAGCAGGTTTTCCCTTATGGGCCAGATGATGTGTCACATGGAGTTGTGAAGACTCCCCGATGGAGAGCTCAACATTGGAGGGCCAGGCATGCTGGTCACAGACACCACTGACGTGGGGAGAGCAGAGCCCAGTGTCCTCAGCTGCCCTGAGGACGTCTTTCTGCAGATATTTGTCTGCGAGTTGGTCTGACAATTCTGCCGTTTGCAACAGAGCCAGTGGGACTCCACGTTAAGTGAGGAAGCAGCTGGTTGCCCTCTCCTCCACTCAGCCCTGAAATGTTGTGAAATTCCTTTGTTTTCAACAGACTCGATGTCCTTACAAACAGAAAGCTCCTTTTTTTTTTTTTTTTTGGCTGCATCATGCAGCTTGCAGAATCTTAATCCTCTGACTAGGAACAGAACCCATGATCCTGCATAGGGAGTGTGGATCTTAACCACTGGACCACGAGGGAAATCCCACAGGCAGCTCTTAAATCACAACTGGGTCCTGGCCTGAGAGCTGCCAAGAGCGTTCTGTTCTGTGCTTCTCTATATCTCTCTGTTTCTTTCTAGGAACCCCTTTTCATGTGTGCGTGTGTATCTGTGTGTGTGTATGTATGTGTGTGTATGACCAATGTTTTAATAAAATCCACCATGTTTAGGATAAAAGGTACTTTTATCATAACTCCTTTTAAAATTAAATAAAAATTCTGAAAGGTCAAGGAATGTGTCATAGGTGTATGAGGAAAGAGCAAACCTCGTCCAATTAAACGATTAAAAAAAAAAAAAAAAGAGCAAACCTCAAACATCGTATCTGAGAAAAGCTGCTTCCAGTCTGGCTTTAGGGTTCCCATCTCCACGGAACCTCCATTTCTGAAGATTGACGGATGGCTCATTTTCCCCGAGTAAGAAAATGCAGAGCATGTTAAATGTGGGGTCATGCTCACTCAAACAGTAAGGAGCCTTCCTGTCCAATTCTTCTGAGTTCAGTTGCTTGAGCTTCTCCCCTGGCGATGGGACCAAGGGCTCCTATGAGCTCAGCCAATCCACCACGAGCCTTCATACTGGCAACGACGACATTTCTAAGCAATAGACACAACAACCCAATGATTCGCCATTCCATAGAGAAGGCATGATTTTCTAGCTTCAGTAAAGGTATTTTTTTTCTCCAAGCATAATTTTTTTTGTTTTTCCTGTTTGACCTAATCTCATTCTTCACTGAGCTATGAAGTCGAAGCTTATTAGCTCATTAGCTAAGTCAGGTGGATTAGGGGATGTATTCACTCCTTTATCCCATCTAAGACCACAAGATCATGCTTCCAGCATCTCATCCTCAACAGTCTCCCTTCCAGTTGACAAGAAACAGCTATAACAGTCATAATTATAAAGCAGAGCTCTGACCAAGCTCAGCTCCCTGCTCAAATACTTTTGGTTACCCCTGAGGTTTAGCCTTGCATCAAGACCCTCGATGGCATGACCCTGGTAAGCTTCCAACTTTGTCTCCCATGCAGTGGTCACCTGCTCCTGGTCTTTGTCACTGGATGCCGGTCGCTCTGCCTGGAAGTCGTCCTCCCCTGTTCCTCCATCTCTAAATCTATTCATCTTCAAAACCAAGTACGTGAACTCTGCTCTGAGCTTCCCCAGTTATAGGTAATTACACCTCTATTCTCTGAATCCTCAGAACACATTTCTTTTGTGATACATCACATTCTGTCATGTATTAGACACATTTGTGGAAAGAAGGAGGAAAGCTAACATTTATTAGATCGATCATTGCATTAAGACTTTTTATTAGCTCCTTCAAGGTTTATGCAACCCTGGGAGGTATATATTATTACTCTTTGTTACAGAAAATGAAACAGTTGCTCAGAGTGGTGCTATGAAATTGAATTCTGATAGCAGCCTTCACATCGGGGCTCTTTTTACTCCATAGCGTGTATTCCTTAACCTCCTCTGGACGGTGACCTTCCTGAGAAGGACCAGATCTTCATTTTCATACACCTCAAGACTCCGGGTGTAGGGCTCGGAAGCTGGGCAGTGCTGAAGGCGCCAGGACTGAGGGCGGGCTGGGCTGACTGGGCCAGCCCCGGCCCTTCCCAGCTGTGCTGCGCAGTGCAGCTGTGCATTCCAGAGTTACGCGTGCTGCGGTGGCCTCACTGCCCATGTTCCGCCTGCTGTCCGTGTCCTACTTAGCTGTCTTTGATTGGCAAGCTTTAAAGTACTCTTTTGTCCAGATCCTGAGCATAACAATCAACCGATGATTTCTGGGGATGAAAACAAGTTGTTTTTCAGGGTGATTTTGTGCTGCTTTTTGGATCAATTCTGCTTGCATTTCTTCCACCCCATTTTAATAGCCAGAAATTGCAGACAGAAGGTGACATCCCCTTTGTATGAAAATTATGTGTGCGCAAGACCCTAAGCCTAGAAGGGCCTATTTCACTCCTCCTGTCCTGCTCCCACCAGCTCTCCCCAACGTGCTAAGTCACTCAGTCGAGTCCCACTCTGTGGGACCCCATGGACTGTAGCCCGTCAGACTCCTCTGTCCATGGGATTGTCCAGGCAGGAATACTGGAGTGGGTCACCATTTCCTTCTCCAGGGGATCCTCCCCACCCAGGGAACGAACCCGTGTCTCCTAAGTCTGCTGCATTGGCAGGCGAGTTCTTTACCACTCATGCCACGTGGGAAGCCCCAGCTCTGCCCAGCCCCTCCAGCTCTGTTCCCTGCCTCCTCCGCCCTCTCCCATCCAGTCGCCCGGAGCACTCTCTGCCCACCCAGTTGCCTCATTCTCTCATCGTCCTCCCAGCCACACCCACGGTCCTGACTCCCTCTGCCCAAGCCCACCTGCCCTGCTGCTTAGCTCATCCTGTGAACTCCCTGAGACCAGACAACCGGTCGCTGAATTGCTACATCAACTCCGTACTCCTTGTTCAGCCGTACTGTATGGAGTAACTTAATTGAATAAGTAACTCTCCTGGCAGGAACTCAGACACCACGGCTTCCTAATGAGAAAGATATGCTGGGGCAAGGGGGCTTTTCTCAGAGTCCTCCTGGGCACCGGCAGCCGGTCTGGCTGGTCCCGTCCACACACCGTCCCCGCCTCCAACACTCAGCATGAGGTTAGCAGCAGGAAGTAGCGACAAGGAAAGCCCCATTGCTGCCCTCTTACCCATCTGATAATGGGATGTGCGGTGACTCACACACCAGGCTTGTAACACCGGTGACAAGAGCAGGAGTGACCACCGCCCTGTGGGGCTGGGAATTCACCCAGCCTCAGGGTGCCGGCCAAGGAGCCTCAGCGACCGGGAGGCAGGAATCCCGCCTGGCTGACTCCTCAGCTGGTGGTGCCTCTGACAGAGCGACACATGCCCCGTCCTGTCCCCACACCTCCCCGCTGCTCTGAGACCAAAGACTGGGCCCCACAGAGACTCCAGGGCTCCTGGGCAGGGCCACTGCGGGTGGAGGGAGGGGTGGAATCCACACTTCAGGGCCCTGCACGTGCTGGGCGATCAGGACCCTACACATGCCTTTGGTTTTTCAAGAGCGGCAAGGAGTCTCTGACTCTCTGGGTGTGTTGCTTTGATATTGGAAAATCCTCCTTCTGCCTCCAAATTCATGCATCCAGCCCACCCCCCCTGCCCCGCAACCCCGAGGTCCTGGATTTACGGCGGTTGGATTTCATGGGCATCAGTGCCCCGAGCAGCTGTCGTGGAATTTCTGACTTTTGGACGCTGGTTCATTTCCCACAAAGAGCTCCAGGGACATCTAAGCCCTGGGATGTTCCCCCTCCGGCCTCCCTCTCTCTGTCCCCAGCACGTAGGTTGCTGCGGCTCTAGCTCCAGTTGTTATGCGCTCCTTCAGTAAAACGTTGCCCGTGTTTATTTGTAGCTGTTTCTCTGAGTCACAGTGTATCATGGGATGAAATGAAACACTAAGAAGTAAAACTGGTTTGTGTGCCTCTGGGTGATGCTGTTGCTACTAGCCTCTTCCTGGATATGAAAATTACCTTTATTTGTATCAGGTGATAGATTGAAAAAAAGTGGCCATTCTTGATGGGTTAGGAATTGGCCAGATAAATGTCAGACATAGATAGACAGATAGATAGAACTATCTTACACTCACATTTTATATGTCTATCACCTATCCATCTATATATGTAATTATGAGTGTGTGTATATGCTCAGTAGTGTCTGACTCTTTGTGACCCTATGGACCATAGCCCGCCAGGCTCCTCTGTCCATGGCAGTCTCCAGGCAACAATACTGGAGTGGGTTGCCATGACCTCCTCCAGGGGAATCTTCTCGACACAGGGATCGAACCCATGTCTCTGTGTCTCCTACATTGCAGGCGGGTTCTTTACCGATGAACCACCTGGGAAGCCCATATGTAATTATAGAGAGGTGCTGTCCTCAAGTACTAAATGATGGGAGGTCAAAACTCCTTTTTAAGGAAGGCAAACCCAGGCTGTGAGGCAGAGGAGGCTATGCCATTCTCCCAGTGGAGGTGGGGTCTGAGCTCCTTCACAGTTAGGAACAGTTGTCACGCGCTGGCCCCTGGCCCTAGCACTGGCACTGAGGATGCACCCAGAGCCTCATCAGTTCAAGAGCAAAGCAGATGTTCAGGGCTGTCCCCAGCACTGGCAGAGGCAGGCCCTGGCCAGGGCTGTGCTCACAAGGTTAGGCCATGCCAGGCCCCAGGGGACTCCCCTCAGACTCTGGCAGTGCAGCCTTTGCCAGGGTCCAGCACCCATGCATTTGACCTTTCAGGAGCAAGAGCAGGAAGTAACCCCCAGCAGCAGCAGCATCTTTGAACATGAGGCCCAGCAGGGCTGACTCTGCTGGCTGTACCGAGGGACAAGCAGCCCTGAAAGGCAGTCTCTGAAGCTCTGACGTTTTGAACAGTGTCTTGATCTCTCAGAGGCATCATTATGAAAAAGCACAAGTGTGGTCCTCCCTTCAGAGGTGAGATCTTCTCATTCAGATGCCAGTTTCAGGACCACCTGCAGCATATAAACTGGTAAACTTGCTGAGAATACAGATTCCAACCTCCCACACTGAATTCTGACATAGTAGATCTGGAGCAACTGATGCTGAAGCGGCAGCTCCAATCCTTTGGCCACCTGATGTGAAGAGCTGTCTCATTGGAAGAGACCCTGATGCTAGGAAAGATTGAAGGCAGGAGGAGAAGGGGACGACAAAGAATGAGATGGTTGGATGGCATCACTGACTCAATGGACATGAATCTGAGCAAACTCCAGGAGATAGCAGAGGACAGGGAAGCCTGGCGTGCTGCAGTCCATGAGGTCTCAAAGACTTAGCAACTAACACCACCAAAGGTCTAGAGTGGGCCCTGGAATCTGCATTTCAACAAGCTGCATTTCAACAGATTTGGGGACACTGGCTTGGACAGTCTCTTCCAAGCTCTCATTTCCAGCTCTCAGGAGATGGCAGAAAAGGAACAGGGCTGGGCGGTGGGGACTGTGAAGGGTGCGGTCTCGGCTGGGAGCCCTGAAGCAGGACTACATCTAGTAGCTTGCACCTGGACACAAAGCAGCCAACCTTGGCACTCCTCAGTCAGTTACTGGCTGTGGGCTGCCCAGGAGTGGGGGCGGCAGATGCTTCTAACCACCCCCAGGGTGAGTCAGATCTGACTTGACCAAAGACAAGTCTCCAAAGAAGGGGACACCTGTGAGTCCATAACAGCCAATATTCCTGGAGGCTAAGGGCAGGGTGTAGCCCAATAAGAGGGGTCTGGGAGGGCTCCACTTTGCCCACTGGCTCTTGTGTTGGCCAGGAAACCAAATAACCAAACTGGCCTGGGGGATGTCATGCACAAATTCTTGTGTCCCCCCAAATCTATATGTTCACATCCTGACCTCCAAGGTAATGGTCTGAGGTGGTTGGGACCTTTGGGAGGTTATTAGGTCAGGAGAGTGGAGCCCTTGTGAATGGGAGGAGTGGTCTCATTAAAGGGACCCCAGGATGAAAACCATAATCACAGAAAACTAACCAAACTTATCACACAGACCACAGCCTTGTTTAACTCAATGAAACCACGAGCCATGCCGTGTAGGGCCACCCAAGACGGACTGGTCATGGTGGAGAGTTCTGACAAAATGTGGTCCACTGGAGAAGGGAATGGCAAACCACTTCTTGCCATGAGAACCCCATGAAGGGTATGAGAAGGTGAAAAGACAGGACACTGTGAGATGAACTCCCCAGGTCAGTAGGTGCCCAATATGCTGAGATGGCTGGATGGAATCACCGACTAGATAGACATGAGTTTGATCAAGCTCTGGAAGTTGGTGATGGACAGGGAGGCTTGGCCTGCTGCAGCCCATGGGGTCACAGTCAGACATTACTGAGCGACTGAACTGAACTGAGAGCCCCCTCAACCCATGGGAGGACACAAGGAGTCTGTGGCCTGCAACCCAAAAGAGGTCCTCATGAGAACCCCGCCAGCTGCGCGTGGATCCCAGACGTCCAGCGTTCCCAGCCGGCAAAAGTCAATTTCTGCTGCTGAGAAGCTGCGGGTCTCAGCAAACAGGGGACGTCAGGGAGCAGCGGGGGTGGCCCTCCCCAAGGGCCCCGCTCCCTAGCTCACCACTGCTTTTCACGCCTGGCTTTAGAAATCCCTGTTCCCACGACAGGTTTTTCTGCTTCCCAACCAGTTCTTGGTTGTGTTCGGTTCGGTGGAGTTTGCTGAAAAGGTGAGTTCTGGGTAACCAAGCTGCAGTTCGGGTCCTCAGCAGGCCGTTCCTGTTTTGGGGTGCGGGGTCGTCACGGGGGAGCGGGCGCCGCCGTGGCGCGAGTCCCGCCTTGGTCAGCGCGGACGGCGCGCCCCTGGGAGGCGGGTGGCAGTCCCCGCGTGGCCTCCGCGGGCCTGGGAGGGTCCAGACTCGTCCCCGCGCCCGCGCCCCTCCCCGGGGCTGGGGGTTGGGGAGAGGCCGCTGGACGGGGCCGGCTGCTGGCCCCTCCCCTCTCCCCCGCGCGGAGCGTGACCCCGACCTTGCCCCCAGCTGGGCTGCGGCTCCCGCGGCGCGGCGCGGGGCGGTGTCCAGGTTGCCGTGGGAACCAAACCCGCCTGTGCACCGGAGGGAGGGCGGGGCGGGGGGCAGTCCTGCCCCTGTGGCGGGGGCGCACCCTGAGGTTTCACGCGCGGGGTGGGGGCGCGCGCAGAGGCGGCCTTTGCGGGGGCGAGGCTGGGACACCCAGCGCACGCGGGGGGAAGCGTCCCCGGGGGCCCAGGTCCCCTCCTGGACCCGAGGGCGCTGCGCGCCCGGAGATGCCCGCGGGTGGGGCGGGGGGCAGGAGGCGGGCTGCCTCTCCCCGCAGCATCCCGCGTTTGTGGTTCCTGGGGTCCCCGTGGCATTCGCTGGCCGTCGGCGACTCTGCGTCTCCCCTGAATGCCCCATCCCTTGAGGTTCTGCCTAATTACCGCCTTTCAGTTCGCCCGCAGTGACATCCCCGCCCCCAACGATACACGAGAACTCATTTTGGTAAACACCTTTCATCTTTGCAACTGATTTCTGTTGTGGGCTCCTCTTCATGTGCCAAAATGGGAGATGAAAAAAACAACAACAAACTCTTGTAATACATAATCATTGAAGAAAAATTAGATATTACAGATAAGCAACAGCCAGAGATTTGATTAATCCAAATCTTTCCACCCAGAGACAAGCACAGTAACCCAGATTCCTGACCTTTAATGTAAATATGAATGTTCTTTAGAAACAAATTTCATTCTCATTATACATGTAGCTCTCTAAACTGCTTTTCCAACACATGTATGTTGAACATCCTTCCCAGTAGGAGAGAACTAGAATCCACGGTATCTTTTAGGATGGCTGTGGAGTACCCGTTTACAACCATAGATAGATGAGTAATAAGTATTTTACCACTTATTTAGGAGGCGTGCATTATTTTTGCTACGCTAAACAACCTTGTGCGTATATCGTGGTGCACAGGTTTGCTTGCTTCCCCAAAAACAACTTCCAGAAAGAGAATACTGTAAAGATCGCGTTCCTTACAGGGACTTTTGCTGCATCTCGCTGGATTCTTCCTTTAGTGTACCTGTTTCTGGTCCCTTCAACTTGAAAAGGTGGTCATTTTCCTCATATTCATGCCAATACTGGTTATTATTCTTTTAATTTTTTTCCAAACCAGCATTTGAAAAATGCATTCTTGTAATGTTTCCTTCCATTTGTTTGATTACCCATGAGATTTATCACTTCTGACACGTACTGGCCATCTGTATTTCTTATTAATATTTCATCAAATGCCTCTTTAAGACTACTCTTGGCCTTCTTCCCGTGAGGGTGTTACTCATTTTTTGTAGATTTGTTCAAGCTTTCTACAATCAGTTCTCACACACCTCTACCCGGAGAACACTCCCCTTAACACACGTGAGAAGTTCCTAAGTGAATGCTTTCGTGAAAATGCTGTTGAAGTCAGGTTCCTTCCCGAGGGTCTTTAAAGGAGAGAGGTCTCTCCCTGAAGGCAGGGAGGGGAGCTGGGGGGGCGCTCCTTGTATGAACTGTTGAAACTGGTGCTAACCGAGAGGACTAAGCTTGCATGTAGCAAACACGATGTTGGTCCCTGGTTGGACACTGGACCCAGAAGCTGTGAGGCGTGGAATTCAGTGTGGCTGAACTCACTTTTGTCGGCTTCGCTGGAGGTTCCCCTGGGGAAGGCAACATCAGCGTTGCTCAGAGGCCTCCTTAGGAATGCATATTCTCAGGCCCCAGCCCAAAAGACTTGTAAGCACTCGGGAAAGTGAAAGTGTTATTTGCTCAATCGTGTCCAACTCTTTGTGAACCTGTGGACAGTAGCCCGCCAGGCTCCCCTGTCCATGGGATTCTCCAGGCAAGAATACTGAAGTGGGTTTCCGTTTCCTTCTCCAGGGGATCTTCCTGACCCAGGGATCGTACGTGGGTCTCCTGCATTGCAGGCAAATTCTTTACTGTCTGAGCCACCAGGGAAGCCCATAAGCACTTGTAAGATTTGGGGAAATATACAGACATAAAATTTCCCATCTTAACTGTTTTTAAGGGTACATGCAATGGCATTAAACACATTCATACTTGTGCAGCCGTCACCGCCATCCATGCATGAAACTTCATCTTCCCAAATGGAGACTCCATCCCCATTAAACACCAAGTCCCCATTCTCCCCGCCCCCAGCCCCTGGCAGCCACCCTTCTGCTTTCTGTCTCCATGAATTTACCTGCTTTAGTCCCTCAAGTAAGTGGAACTGTACAGGATCTGTCCTTCTGTGTCTGGTTTCTCTCACCGAGTGAAACGTTTTCAGAGTTCATCCCTGTTGTAGCAGATGTCAGACTTTCCTGCCTTTCCAAGGCTGAATACTATTCCGCTGTATGGATGGGCCACATTTTGTCTGTTCATTCATTCATGGATGGAGCTGGATGCATTCTGAGGTGCTATATGAGCAGGGTTCACAAGGGATGGGATTCAACACAAATTGTAATCGGCGTTTCTGCAGTGGGCTTTGCAGCAAGTTCTGGGCCACTTGCCCTACAAGCCAGGCCATTCTTCCTCCACTGTGTTCCATCACACTGTAAAGACAAGCCAACGCCCCAGGGGCTGGTCTCAGTGAGTGAGCCCCACAAAATCTTATAGAAAGTTTTCGAGAAATATAAATTCTTCATTTCCCCCTTTCTAGCCAGCTCCGCCCTCCACCCACCCCCACCGCCATCGGATAGCAGGACTGAGTGGATATGACAGCCTCTTGGCTGGGGCCAGGCCTCCTCAGCTGGCTAAGTTCTCACCCCTGCCCCCGCCTCTCTCCTTTGCTTCCCCCCTCCCTGCACCTTGGTGCCATCTTTAGTCTGTTATATATATTCGACTTCTCGCATTTGGAGTGAGAACTCTGAGGCTAAAAGCCTGCATTCTGTAGTCACTCATTCCATAAATAGTTATTGCATGTTACTCTGTTCAAAGCACTGTTCTTCTTTCTGGGTACAGAGTGTACAGCTGGGAACAAAACAGACAAAAGCCCCCCCTTTATTAGCTTTCTTGTTGATGGGGACACAGATCATAAACAAGATAGATGAGCACAACTTTGGCTAGAGATATATATTAAGCATGAACAGTAAAGCAGGGGAGAGAGGTAGGAATTTGGGAGGTGGTGGTGACCTTTTAGAGAGGGAGGCATTTTAGACAGTCAACACTGTCATGCAGGTGACCGTGGGGTAGAAATGGGAGGAAAGGGAACAGCCATGGGGGTGGGTATGTAATAGAGCAGTACGTGCCAAGGTCCTGGGGCAGGAACCTGCTGGGTGCCTTGAAGAAGCATCAAGGAGCCCAGTATGGTGGGGACAAGCAGGTGAGGCAGAGGAGATGAAGCCAGGAGAGCCAGCATGGTCAGACCATGCAGGGCCCTGCAGACCAGTGCTGACCTATAGAAACATCCCAGTCATGTGGACTTCTCTATATTCCAGTAATGGTACTAAAAAGCGAAAAAAAAAAAGGTGAAATTAACTTTAATGTATTTTATTTAACCCAGTATATCTGAAATATTATTATTTCAGTATATGTTCAAATTACTGATGAGACATTTTACGTTTTTTGTACTGCAAGGATGGAGTCTCCAGCGCTGGGGGAAGCATTGTAAACAGAGACAGACAGACAGACAGATGTCCGACTCTTTGTGATCCCATGGACTGCAGCACGCCAGAATCTTCTGTCCATGGGGTTCTCCAGGCAAGGATACTGGAGTGGGTTGCCATTTCCTTCTGGCTGAACTAAATGAAACTAGGCTCTTCCAGTGTCCTTTTGAGGAAGAGAGGGCAACACATTTGTTGAAATACTTACGTATTCAAGAAAATTCCGGGGGAGTTTAGACAGTGAAGTAATAGTGAAAGAGACACAGAGTTATTCTCGGTTGGCTATTCAGCACATTGGAACGGTCCCTCTGCCAGGTCTGGTTGGGTGGTTATATTTCCCAGGTCAGAGCTGGGGGTCAGAAGGAGGGGCTGTCACCAGAAAAGGTTAGAACTCAGAGAGGGCACTCCCTCTGCATGAGCAGAGCCCCTATTACTCCCTTTGGTGGTCCCAGGCCTTTGCTGCAGGAAAGACTGTTGTCAAAGGGGCCATTTGTCACTCAGTGCTTCCCAATGTCTGGCCCAGGGTTGGCATCTCAGGACTCAGTGGGGCTCATTCTGATCAACAGCTCCCCCATCCCCATCAGATTCATCCAGCATTCAGGCCAGAGACACCAGAGTTACTTGTTCACATTTTCTTGATAATCTAAACAGAATGCTTTTAATTTTTTTTTGACTTTTATTTTTAATTTTTTAAGTATTGTTGAATTACAGTGTTTCAGGCGTGTGTGTGCTCAGTCGTATCTGGCTCTTTGTGACCCCATGGACTGTAGTCCGCCAAGCTTCTCTGTCCATGGGATTCTCCAGGCAACGATACTGGAGTAGGTAGCAACTCCCTTCTCCAGGGAATCTTCTCTACCCAGGGATCAAACCCACATTTCCTGCCCCTTCTGCTATTTTGCCGGTGGGTTCTTTACTGCTGAGCCACTGGGGAAGCAAAGTGATTCAGAATGGACTTCAATCTCCTAAAGTTGGACTAGGGTCAAATTCAATTCTGCAATTGTGTTTACACACAGTTAACATGCATCCCCAGCCTCCCAGGCCAGGGTGTCTTGGATCCTGGGCAGAGCCCGACCCCAGGAGCGAGCAGGGCCTGCACAGGGAAGTGGGTTCAGCACGTGTGTTTGGAGGGAGGGTGAAGTGTTGGCCAACCAGAGTTCACAGCTGGATGCTGGGGCTGGAAAGGAGATACTGAGAGGGGTGACCGCAGAGAGCAGCCGGGACCAGGGACAAGTGAATCGGCTGCTGGCACAGGTGGCTTGAAAAGTCCCCTTGGAATGTGCTCCATGTTCATGGGACCCACATTATCATCACTTGTTTTGGCTTCACCCACAGGGTCATGGCTCGTTTCTGATACAGGAAGCATCACCCTTCTGAAAGGAAGGCAGTTCATGAAAATAGAGCTTCCCTGACAAGGTAGCAGGTGAGGAAATGGCCTGAACATGCATCCATTACAGATCATGTTAGATTCCCCAGTGAAAGTGCACCCAGAGGTATAAAACAGAATATTCACACTTATGTAGGTTTTACTTTGGAAAGCACTGGACGCATTTGCTTCCCTTGGCGGATCTGCCTCTTTTTCTGCCATGTCAAGTGTTACACATGTTTATCATACACCCATGTATAGGGTGTGTGGACATCAACGAGGAAGCCAGCTGGGGTGAGAGCAGGTGGTACCATGTAGCTCTACGAGGGGCCCACCCTCCTCATGGGGCACCTGGCAGGGTTTCACGGAAGTCAGACGGCCGTCAGCCCTGTGGGAGGCGGGATGCACGCGTAGAGAACAGATGCTCAGCGGTACCCAGACGTTTAACCTCCTTGTCAGTGGGGATGCTTGTTTGCAAGTGCTGGTTGTGTGAGTCAGCAAGGGCTGCTGTAACAAATACCACAGGCTGGGTGGCTGAAACAGCAGCCTTTTTTTTTTTTTTTTAGGTTGAAATTGCTTTTACTGGGGCAAGCGCAGCAGGCCTGCCATGGCTGGGTTAGTATTCTGTCCTTGGAGGCAGCTGAAACCAGGTGCCTCCACCCACCACCTACCTGTGTTAGTGAAACATGCAGAGTAGCAGACATTTAAACACAGTTCTGGAGGTTGGATGTCCAAGATCAAGGTGTGGGCAGGGTGAGTTTCTCCTGAGGCCTCTCTCCTGGGTTGCATACGGCCGCCTCCTCCCTGGGTCCTCAGCTGGTCATTCTGTGCACCGTGGTCCTGGGGTCTCTCTGTGTTTTAAGAACACCAGGCAGATTGCATTAGGACCCCTTGAAGGCCTCGTTGTAACTGAATCCCTCCTTTACAGACCCATATCCAAACTCAGTCTCATTCCGACGTGTGAGTGTGCAGGGCCACAAGTGATGTCCCCAGCAGCCACTCTGTGCTTTCTATGTCAGTAAGACTTACTGATGTCAGTAAGGCATCCGTTTTTCTCAAGGTTATATGCATTTCTACCTCTGTCCACTAGGGGGCAAACTTTAAAAGTGCTTTTTTCCCCAAAACGTTAGCCTTTATTTTTAACCCTTTTTTGCCTACATGGTTTCTTTTTAAAGGGCTTCCCAGGTGGCTCACTGATAAGGAATCTATCAAAGCAGGAGACACAGGTTCGATCCTTGGATCAGAAGGACCCCTGGAGGAGGAAATGGCTACCCACTTCAGCGTTCTTGCTTCAGAAATCCTGTGGACAGAGGAGCCTGGCAGGCTACAGTCCCTGGGGTTGCAAAGAGTCAGACACGACAGAGCACTCACTCACTTTCTTTTTTAAATAAAAAAAATTGTCAGAAACAGATAAGACTATACTGTTTATTGACATTAATTATTAACAGTTCAAGTCTCAAAAGGCTCTTTTTCCCTTTCTTTGAAAGTGCAGCATCATAGACTGAGATGATTTTCATTCCTGCGTGGGGATGTCTTGACAATCTAAAAATCCATGCAAAAAGGAAATTAAGGAGCTTGGTTTTTAGGGGCTCCTGGGGGGGCTTTCTCATGTTTAGTAGGCAAAATGGGGGTGGCATGAAATCTGACGCCAGAGGTTCCATCTTTTGATACTAGGGTACAGAATGTCTGTGTAAGACATGTGTATCAGGAGAGAAGCTGAGCACATGTCAGAATTGACTGTGCCCAGAATGGCACTAGTGGTAAAGATCCCGCCTGCCAGTGCCCTCAGGAGACATAAGAGACACAGGTTCAATCCCTGGGTTGGGAAGATCCCCTGGGGAAGGAAATGGCAACCCACTCCATTATTCTTGCCTGGAGAATCCCATGGACAGAGGAGCCTGGTGGGCTACCGCCCATGGGGTCACAAAGAGACGCAACTGAAGTACTTAGCACAGAATGAATGGGCAGAAAAGAGCATAAATACAATGCCAAGTGTGTCCAGGAGCTGAGGTTCAATGGGGAAAGCTCTGAAATCAGCACGGAGCACCAGAACTGCAGAGGCTAGAGAGGGGATAGGCAGAGGGTCCCAGGCCTCTGGGTTCACATCTGTGCAATGGGCACAATGCCGCAATTCACATGGTGGCCGGCCAGGAGGGTTCCTAAGAGAAGCAGCTTCTGTGCAGCACCAAGAACACAGTACGGACCTGTCATGATTCCTCTCCCCTCTCTTGCCCACCTTCTCACTCTAGGCTTTCCCTTCAGCCCCCCTCCGTGGCCTTTGTGCCCTGGAAGGGGTGTGTGCATCAGGCATCCCGTTGCAGTGGACGGAGCGGGTGGAGGGTATGGTGGGGACAGACTGCCTCCCAGAGTGGGGCCTCCTGGGCGCTGGGGCTCAAGGCAGACTCAGGCTGACTGGCGGCAGCAGCTCTTTCAGAAGATGCGCTCAGGCTTGCACCAGCCCTGCAGGAGAAGCAGAGATGACAGATGGGCTGGCCTGAGGCCCGGGGAGCCTCCTGGGCCCCAGGGTCCATGGCACCAGCCGACCCCTTCACTGCAGGCACGGTGGTCAGAAGACGGTCCTGGTCTCACCCCTGGCTTCCAGCCACTGCCTCGGCCTTTCAATCACCCTCCCCTGAAGAGCCTTCCTTTTGGGTACTTTTTGAAAATATTCTCCATTAGCACATAAACTACTGCTTATTTTCCTTTCCTAGTCTTTATGTTTCCCTCTGGTCTTTGGTTTATATCATTATCCATCTTTAACTGCCTTCATTTCCTTCCATCCACTGTTTAAAATTATTCTGTTTATCTTTGCCTCAACTTTTATCTTTTAAAAATTCCTTTTATCGTGACTTGTAAATCATTTTAATTTCTTTATGCTGACATGCTTTTATTATCCACATTTTAGTTTTCACTTATCTTAATCATATTTTCCATAAACACAAAACATCCTTTTGAATTTACATCTTAACATTTTGTCCCTCTTAATCTCTTTGCTGTCATTGTTACTGTTCCTTTGAATGTCTTAGTTTGGGGTCGTTTCTGCTTTACTCTTTAACTCTGGTTTATATACAGTGGGCAAGAGGTGTCTGTCTCCTGACTTGTCTCACCTCCTCTGAAAGAGCGTTGCCTTGCCACATGGCACCATACTGGTCATTTTGCGATCGAATCCTGCCCCGTAGGCATTTAGCTCAAGTGAATTCAATTGTAGGGACTCAAGGGAAACCATGCGTACAAAGCGTGGGCTCTGTCAGCCCTCCCCACCGTACACATATGCCCTGGAGTGTGGATCTGGGCACGTGTGCACCCATTCTGATTCTTGTGCTGGCAGCATCTCATGCTGAGAGCATCTTTCACACCCATGTTTTGAGCAACAACCATATTTTCTGTACAGCCTGACCTCAGAATGCAAGCCATGCTGAGCGCTTCCTCCGTGCTGAGCGGCCATCTGTGCCCTGCTGCGGGGCGCTGGCTGCGCTGTTGCTACTTAGGGCACGGGGTTTCAAACGCCAAGGTACCACTCCCCAAGGGACTGTTTCCCCCACAGGTAGTGTTGATCATGCTTGATTTTCTCCTTAACATTGACTTGAGAGGCTACCTACCTGCTGCCTGAGACGTGACTCTTAGCTGACTCTCCTGCTCAGCAGGAGCTCCTGGAAGAGCAGACCACATCTAATTGTGCTTGTAGCCCAAGGGTACTCCTGGAGCACTGTAAGCCACGAGAGGGGCGGGATGTGAGAGTTGGACCAGAAAGACGGTTGAGCACCGAAGAATTGATGCTTTTGCACAGTGGTGCTGGAGAAGACTTTTGAGAGCCCCTTGGACTTCGAGGAGATCCAACCAGTCCATCCTAAAGGAAATCGGTCCTGAATATTCATTGGAAGGACTGATGCTGAAGCTGAAACTCAATACTTTGGCCGCCTGATATGAAGAACTGACTCATTGGAAAAGACCCTGATGCTGGGAAAGGTTGAGGGCAGGAGGAGAAGGGGAAGACAGAGGATGAGATGGTTGGATGGCATCACCCACTCAGTGGACATGAGTTTCAGTAAGCTCAGGGAGTTGGTGAGGGACAGGGAAGCCTGGCGTGCTACAGTCCATGGGGTCACAAAGAGTGGGACACGACTGAGCAACTGGACAACAACCACAAAGGAAAACCACAAGGTTATGGTGAAGGTGTCCGGGCTCCTTAGCTGACCTGCCCTGGAAGGATGGGAGTGGGGAGCAATTCCAGCCCTGGACAGAGTGCTGCGGGCAACCCGAGCCACTCCTGCACGAGGGTCAGCAGAGGGGGAGGGCGGCCTGGGGGGTCATTCCAATTCCGTCCCTCCTCTGAACCCCGCCCGTGTCACGTGGCGACACCCCCAAGTGCTCCCAGGACGCAGGGTGAGGATTTGTGTGGGTATAACAGAAGACAGCCGACACGATCCTCTACTTTAAAGAAAAAAATATGGAATTAAAATAGTTACAACCAGAGCAAAAAGAAGAAAAAGGATACATTTTTTTCCTTTTAAAAATCAAAACAAAAATCACAGATTGGGAGGTTACAAACAGGCCCTTGAGCAGAAAAGATCCCCAAGATGCTTTGACTGAACCTGGCAGATGCCTTATCCGCATCTTAATTTACTAATTAAACATTGGGAGATTTTACACACAAATCTGGATTTCCTGTTTTTCTCGAACAATTCCAAAATCCGACGTCACGGACCCATAGCTAGAGCTGGGAAGGTGCTGCCCCCTGGCGGGTCGACAGAGATGTGCACGATCTTCGCCGCCCACCTGCTGTCTCCCTCACCTGGGGTCACTTACTAGGATGCACCGAGAGAGGCTGATGGAGCTAAAATGCAAAAATGATTCTAAGCTTTCAGAAACTGTTCAGGGCTCTTGCGTCATAATGGTAGTGTACCGATTCATCAGAAGAGGAAACTGTTTCTAGTTTCAGTTTCTGAGGAGAAACGCAGCAAGTCCTTTTTCTCCTGTGATGTGCCGTGCTCACAAGAAGCTCGCCCAGCAGAGGGAAGGGAGATGGGAGCGATGGCTGTAAACCCACACCGTGCGTGTTCCTGCTCTCGGGGCCTGAGTGCTGCTGAAGACCCTTCCACGGCTTCCCCCGGCCCCTGGAACAAGGGTTCTCAGCACGGGGGCGGATTTCTCCACCCCCACCGACTGGGGGTGAGGGGGCCGTCTGGCAATGTCTGGAGACACTTTCCATGGTCATGACCGGCGAGCTCCTGCTGGCATCTTGTGGGCGTGAGCTAGAGACGCTGCTGAGCGTCCCACAGGGTGTATAGGACGTCCCTCCACCCTGCCCCACCCCCGACACAGACCCATCTGGCCCTATATGTCAGCCGTGCCAGTGCTGAGAAGCCCCACTCAAGAATAAAGTCCACGTTCACTCAGTGCCCTGGCAAGACTCCCAGTACCGGCCTGGCTTGTGTCAGCCACCCCCTCCCTCTCCTCTGCTCCCCCCACACCAGGCGCACATTCGGTTCTGTTGCCCACAAGCTCTCTCAGACGTTGGGGACTCTATATGCTGTTACTGTTCCCTGGAGCACCTTCATCTGCCCAGGGACAGCCCACAGCCCCAGGCATCACCTTACATGGCACCACACATCTTTTGAGGTGCTCTTGCCCCAGCCCCAGGCTACTAACGATCACCCTCCATAGACCCCTCTGGTCTAAATCTAACCTATTGTGTCTGTGGTACTGATGGCCACTCAACACTGTTGGGTGACCACATGACCACGCCCTCATCTCTAGTCGCCTTAAAGAAATCAAGTTCAAGTTCTCCAGAGCTGGCCTCCCATCTCCAGCATCACCCGCAGGAAACACACGGCTCCTGGGAGGAAGTGAATGAGCCTGAAGGCTTCACTAGCTCACTTCCCAGCAGGAGCAGCTCTGGCAAGCGCCTGCGGTTCCCCACTCATTCGTTTTGTAAGTTGTTCCCGCTTGGCTTTGAAAACCCAAGAATGCAGGCAAGTTAATTACCATTTGGCATCAATCAGGCCGGACTCACAGAAGTCCTCGTTCTACATATTTATTAAGAAATCCATCGACCCGCATTTTTCTAGACAGCAATTTCAGACACTTCCCGTCTCCAAGAAGTCATTGCTAATATCGAATTCCAGTAGTATGTGAAACTGTGGCTGGCAGCCAGTAAAACATGCTCTAAACCCCAGTCCTCCCTTGATAGCCGAGCAATTTGTGAGCAGCCTAACAGGCAGCAGATTCATTGAGCTCAGGGGGCTAAGCGTTCCTCTTCTCATGAGGATGGACGGCCCCAGAGGAGCCATTTCTGGATGCAGAGTTGCTCACGTTCATTCACCCTGTGTTCACAACACTTCCAGAAGACCCAAAAGCCCACCTGAAGTGACAAGGGGAAGTGCTGGATGGCAGATGGTGTTTCTAGACCAGAGCCCAGCAGGTTGAGGGTGGTGAGGGGCTGGTGGCACCCTTGCCTGGTGCCAGCCGGACCTCAGGTCCTTGGAGCTGAGAGCCCGTCTACCGCCCAGCGTGGCCTCGCTGTAACGTGGAGCCAGGCGTCTTGTTCTTCCTCTCTGTGCAGATTTAATGCCATGTCTCTGGAATGCAACCAGAACTGCCAAAGCAGGGAGCCTTGGGGAGAGAAAGTGCCTCGAGCTGTAAATAGCGACAGAATGCAACCCTGTGCTCTCTGTTGATGAGCGTTCCCTGGGGAAGGAGCCCTCCCCGCGGGAACAACATTGCCAGTCTTTCAGCAACCCTCAACCGTGGTCCGTGAAGAGATGTGGATGGACAGCGCTGTTATTAGGAGGAGATGAGATGGGACTGACTGTCAGGATCAGGAAGCCCGCTGCGAGAACAGCCTGGGAGTCTGGGTGGTGATGGCCCCTGTGCACGTTAACAGTGGGTGTCCTAGCTCCAAGCCAACATCACCCAGTGCTCTGCACAGTGTGTCCCATAGATGAACACCCCAACCCCAAGGGCCTGAGTGATGATGTCCCCAGGGCGGCATGGGGTGTGAGAGGCAGAGTGGGGCCCGGTCCGGCCTGTTACCCTCTGCACCGCGCCATTGCCCAACTGCCCGCTCGGAGCTCAGGCAACCAGCACTGGTTTTAAGTGTCTCTCTTAGTCTGTTCCGGCGACTGTAACAGAAACACTGGGTGACTTAAAAACACAGATATTGATTTCTCTCAGTCTGGAGGGCGGAAAGTCCACAATCGAGGCGCCAGAGGATCCGGTGTCTTATGAACCTCTGTTCCTCAGGTCACACGTGGTCACTTCCCCTCCGGGACCCCACCTCCCTGGAGCCTCTTTTGTAAGGACACTAATCCCATCCGTGAGTGCTCCCCGCTCCTGACCTCATCGCCTCCCAAGTTGGGACCTGGCATAAGAATTTTGTGGGGACACAACACCCAGGCTCCCGCACAGGTGGTACCTCGGCCTCTCCAATGCTCTGCAGGAGACAATTAGGCCCCACCCCGCCCCGCCTCGCCCCGCCCCTCTCCCCGCCCCCTGCCTCCACCTCCCACCCCGGGCTGGCTCCGCCTCCTTTCTGCTTCCCGCCCACCCTTCTTTTCTCCTGAATCAAAGACAGAAAAGCAGAAGGCAGGAAGGCTTCCAGCGTCGCAGACGCACTGGATGCAGAGTCGCTGTAAGTCACCAGGCAGACTGACGTTTCTGGCGCCTGCAGGTCCCACGTCCAGCCCATCCCGCCCGCCTCTTTCAGACTGGGTGACCCATGCCATTTCCTCTTGCCAAAGTAAATAACCTGCCAAAGGAAGAGTGTCAAGGGCCCTAAGGGGGGTATTTTTGGAGGAGGGGGTGTCAGACACCCCTAGATGAAGGGCCAGACGGGGCAGGAAGAACAGAGCCAATGAATTTCCATTGTTAGAGGCACAGACGGTGTGACAGCTGGTCCCCAGCCTCCCTGACCCTGTTTTATTTCCACAGCCGGTTAGGGAAGGAGCTCCCAGGTAATTAAAACCATCCCTGGTGTTGAGACTGGAGGAATCAGCTTTCCTGCAGCCCAGCTTTCTCCCCAGTGCTGGGGGAGGAGGAGGGGCTGAGCTCTGGGAGGAAGGTGTGATTCAGGGGAAGGGTGGTGAGGTCCCCAGGCCTGCCTGGGTCTGGAGGCAACCCTGGCCTTCACTGGTAATGCTGACACTCATGGAAACGGGCTTTTGATAATGAAGTGGGGGGAGGGTGAAACAGACCCGGCTTCCTCTGCAACTTGATGCAAAATACAGACTATGGGCTTCTGGGCTAAGAGAGGGGGGCCACATTCACCATGTCCCATTTACTAGTCAGACAGGAGGGCGGACAGGCTTCCCCTGTGGCTCAGTGGTAAAGAATCCACCTCCAAGTCAGGAGACACAGGTTTGATCCCTGGGAGGAGGAGATCCTTGGAGGAGGGCATGGCAACCCACTCCAGTATTCTTACCTGGGAAAATTCCATGGACAGAGGAGCCTTGTGGGCTGCAGCCCATGGGGCCTCAAAGAGTCAGACACGGCTTAGCAACTAAACAACAACAACAAGAGGGTGGGCAGGAATCTGCTCTGACTCGGAGCCAAGAAGCATGGCTCCCGGGTTCATTGAATTCTGCTTCATCATTAGCCTCCCTAAGAATATTTGCTCTAAAGCTTTTAAAAAATAGTAATAGTTATGTTAGGGCTTTCTTGGAAACGGTAACTTGATTTTCTGGCAAAACAGCTTAGCCTGTTTGGTCCCTGATGAAAAGGTCAACATCTTCCCCACACCAGTGTGCAAGCCAGTCTGCCTCTGGGAATTTGCCAAAGTCAGTAATCCCAAATCCTGAAAAATCTACATTCACGACTGTGCTTATGACAGCACTGCTTATTAGTATGAAAGAACAAACAGTTCAGTTCTGTTCAGTCGCTCAGGTATGTCCGACTCTTTGCGACCCCATGGACTGCAGCATGCCAGGCCTCCCTGTCCATCACCAACTCCCAGAGTTTACCCAAACTCATGCCCATTGAGTCAGTGATGCCATCCAGCCATCTCATCCTCTGTCATCCCCTTCTTCTCCCGCCTTCAGTCTTTCCCAGCAGCAGGGTCTTTTCTAATGAGTCAGCTCTTTGCATCAGGTGGCCAAAGTATTGGAGTTTCAGCTTCAACATCAGTCCTTCCAATGACTATTCAAGGTTGATTTCCTTTAGGATAGACTGGTTGGATCTCCTTGCAGTCCAAGGGACTCTCAAGAGTCTTCTCCAACACCACAGTTAAAAGCATCAATTCTTCAGTGCTCAGCTTTCTTTATAGTCCAACTCTCACATCCATACATGACTACTGGAAAAACCTAGCCTTGACTAGACAGACCTTTGTTGGCAAAGTAATGTCTCTGCTTTTTAATCTGTTGTCTA
>NW_024070208.1:32913593-32960672 GCF_014754425.2 Oryx dammah | reverse complement strand
GCTTTTAACTGTGGTGTTGGAGAAGACTCTTGAGAGTCCCTTGGACTGCAAGGAGATCCAACCACAGTTAAAAGCATCAATTCTTCAGTGCTCAGCTTTCTTTATAGTCCAACTCTCACATCCATACATGACTACTGGAAAAACCTAGCCTTGACTAGACAGACCTTTGTTGGCAAAGTAATGTCTCTGCTTTTTAATATGTTGTCTAGTTTGGTCATAAACCGTAAACACTTTAAATATGAACAGGGGAATGGTTATGCCAACCCTATAACCCCCCTATTGGGAATATTATTCAACCATTACAAATTACAAGAAGATGCTGACTTCATGGAGGAAAACTCAGGATGTAAAACTGACAATATTTGGGTACTAGCTGGAGATAGGGAACACACCCGCCATCAACTTAGTTACATGAACAGTGATGGGGCCTTCCCTGGTGGCCCAGTGGTAGAATCCACCTGCCAATGCTGGGGATATGGGTTCGATCTCTGGTCTGGGAAGATCCCACATGCCACAAAACAGCTAAGCCCGTGTGCCATAACTACTGAGCCCACTCACTCTGGAGCCTGTTCTCCTCAACCAGAAGCCACGGAACCAGAAGCTCTTCTGTGCACTGCAAAGAAGAGTCGCCCTCGCTCGCAGCTAGAGAAACCCCGTAGGCAGCAACAAAGACCCAGCACAGCCAAAGACAGATAAATAAACACATTACATTTAACTAAAAAAAAAAAAAAAAAGACCTCAGAAAATATCAGTATGTACCTAAAAAACAAACAAACAGTGATGGCAGTAGACTGGCAGGATCATGGATAACTTCTACATTTGCATTTCCACAATTAAATTTTTATAGCAGAAAATAAGAATGCAACTTTCCAAAGAAAAAATATTCCACTGACTCCCTGCGACAGTTCGTTCCTCCAGACCTGGGAGGCGGCTACCTGACTTCAAAGAGAGCCACAAGCTGCAGAGACTCAGCGAGTCTCCCAGGAGTCCGCCCAGCGTGCAGTAGTTGCTGCCACAGCTGCTTCTTGTTAGGTGGTGCTAATAAAAGTGTGGTTTCTGGAACTTCTGCTGTCCTCTGAGCTGGTTGGTAGCATCAGAGTCCTCAACCAGAACCGCATGTTAAATAACCAGGAGGAACCCAGGAGCCAGGAGTCAGGGCAGTGAGGGATGGGACAGTCACGGGATGGGGCAGCTGAAACTGGAGCTGGGGAAAGAGAAGCCGCGGGCGGCTGGTTATCCTCCAGCGTTTGGGAAACTGGAACCCTGTTTTGTTCTTAACAGCAAATCTCTCCTCCCCGGGAAACTGATCTTTATCCAGGAGTGACCGAGGAAAGGTCACTGCTCTTTTTTTTTTTTTTTAGCTGCGCTGGGCCTTTGTGGCAGTGTGTGGGGTCAGGAGTTGTGGTGTGTGGGCTTAGCTACCCCTCAGCATGTGGGATCTTAGTTCCCCAACTAGGGATGGAACCCACTCCCCCCACACTGGAAGGCCGATTCTTAACCACTAGAGTACCAGAGAAGTCCCAAAAGTCACTCTTCTTTATCTGCTGCCCTGGTTCTGATGCTCTGCCTTCCCTGTGCTCTTTCATACCCAGTGCCATTCTGGGGAGGGCGAGGCAGAGGGTGGGGGACTAACTCCCTTCTATCAGTGGGGACTTGCCAATCATAGAAAGGATTCTTCCTTTGTGATTGTTTAAATTCAGATACTAACTATGAAGCCCTTGTCATTGTTTCAAGAGATACAGTTGCTACCCTTTCTACTGTGCTACTGCACAGATCCATGCTATGCTAGAATTTGTTATTCATTCATGCCACAAATATTTCCATGAGCGCTCACCACATGTCAGTCCTGAGTAGGCCCTGGGGCCCTGCAGTCCCCCAAACAGACCACATCTTTGCCCTCAGGAAGCTTACGTTCTAGTGAGACAGGAAGAGTTAATGATTACCGGGTAAGTACATGTATTAACTTGTTCAACCCTCATTCCACCCCTATTGGGTAAGTGCTGTGAGTATCCCCAGTTGAGAGATGAGGAAATGGAGGCACAACGTTGAGCAACCCATCCCAATAGACAGAATGAGGGTCCTTGCTCTTCCCCACAAGCTAGGTTTGCCTCTGAGGGGTGAGCTTCTGGGGGCCTGTGCTTCTCCTTCTCCTGCTGGGGAATGATTTTTCTCAGCCTACAGTGAGGGGAGAGTGTCAGAAGGATTGAGGTGTGGAAAGAATGACTTCAAAGTTGAGTACTATTAGCCCTTGGAAACTGATTTCATCTAAATGACCTTCTGTGTCGAGTTGTCACAGGGACTCAGCAGCACAGCCCCAGGCTCCCTTGGCCAACTCGTGACAATATCAGTTACCTTTTTTCTTTTAAAATTTTTTTAAAGTTTTTTTTTTTTAATGTGGCCCCTTTTTAAAGTCTTTATTGAATCTGTTATAATATTTATTGCCTCTGTTTTATGTTTTGCTTTTTTGGCTGTGAGGCATTGTAGGATCTTAGCTTCCCAACCAGGGACTGTGCCTACACGCCCTGCATTGGGAGGAGAAGTCTTAACCACTGGACCACAAGGGATGTCCTATTACTTTTTTTCAAGTTCACGAAAATAAAAGATTTCTTTCTGAGGAAAATATTTTCTTACATGGACCACAGTTAGGGGAATATTGTCTTAACTAATGGGTCTACATGCTCAGGACAAGGGGTCCAGCATGTGCTCAGAGTGCCCCTGCTGTAGACAAATGAAGCCAACATGGGCAGCTGCCTGCAGAGGTTGGAGGGGATTCGAACACACCAACCAGGAACACTGAATTTTCAGTGATGGTGTAGATTTCGTCATAGCCATTGGTACACTTACGAATTCAACTACTAAATTTTTAAGGTCATGAAGCTGGTAGGAAATGCTAGATGCCTTGTTAATATTATGTTGCCTACAAGCATTCTGATGGTTTTCTGATACACACCCAGGTTTCAGGAAAAATCCATAATGAGGAAGAATGATTTTTCCCTGGCTTCTGGTATCAAGCCAAATGAGAAGGCATCCTATTTTGGGGCACTCCTATAGAGCTATTTTTCTCTTAAGGATCATATACATTCCTTTGTTTTAAAACTTGATTATTTTTCATTAACCTCATATTTCTTGCAAGCCTACTACGTGTCGGGCATTTTTATGGGCACTGGGGATCAGAGATCAATAGTTGTTGTTCAGTCTCTCAGTCGTGTCTGACTCTTTGTGACCCCATGAACTGCAGCACGCCAGGCTTCCCTGTCCTTCACTATCTCCCAGACTTTGCTCAGACTCACGTCCATTGAGTTGGTGATGCCATCCAACCATCTCATGCTCTGCCACCCCCTTCTCCTCCTGCCTTCAGTCTTTCCCAGCATCAGGGTCTTTTCAAATGAATGGGCTCTTCGCATCAGGTGGCCAAAGTATTGGAGCTTCAGCATCAATAAGATCAATAAGGCAGACAAAACCCTTCATGGGGTCTATATACTGGGGGTAAGGGGAAGAAGATGGCTGATAAGAAGACCACGAGTGAGTGCTTAACACAGTGTTGGTGATAATAACCACTTTGGAGGAAAATAACAGGCTATGACAGGAGAATGTGAAAGTTTAAAGGTGGTTTTAGATGGGTCACCAATGAGTGTCTCTGGGAAAGTAAGACCAGACTGGACAGGAACCAAGGCCACATCCATGCAAGCCGTGTGACCCTGGGCATCTTAGAACACCTCTCTTTTCTTGTCACTAAAATGGAGATATGAATAGTGTCCACAGAGCTTGAATTCTCCTCCTTCCCTGGTCTGCTAGTGTTTCTTACAAATGTACAATGACCGTATTTTCTGAACAAATAGCAAATGGTGGACATGTGCCTTTCCAAGTGATTTTTCTGGTGTGTGACTGTGATTGTCACAAAAAGTGTAGAGATTGTTTCACATTTTGAGGCACAGGTAATTCATAATATGTATGAATATATATAGGCTTCTTTTGAAGTGATCATACATTTACATGTCATTGCAGGACGAGGACAGAGGCCCCTGTACCCTTCAGCCAGCTTCCGCTGGTGATGGTCATTAGCCTACAGTGGACTCACAGGGGCTGGGGCTGGGGAGGGTCAGGAATGTGGGGTGGGGGATTCTGTGAGCTGGTCCTGGTCTATATTTGGGCCTGACCATGGCTCAGTGAGTGTCAGCCTTTTAAGTGGCACACTGTACACGTCAGCGTTGCCTCTTTTCCAGTTAAATTCTTTTTGACGATTTGTTCAGGGTTAAAAGACAGCTTGAGAGTTTGAGCAGGAATGAAATCTCCTGCTGACTTTTTCTCCATTCCTTCATGAGGTCACTGAAATGACAATAAAGAAATGTTTTGAAGTATAAATGCACAAGAAGAAAATGGGAGCACAGATGACAATATTTCAAGAAATATTTGAAAGATGAAATAAGAAGGAACCGGTTTAGCAGAGTCAGGAAGCGTAAACACCTCACTCTGAACCTCCCTCCCTGGGAAGGGACTCAGGGAGGCAGGTGAGAAGTGAAAGACCCATAAAACAGTTACCTGTGGGGGGCGGGGTGGGCGGGAGTGGAAGGAGCCACCGGTAAGACATCTCCAAATATACACCTTTTTACAAGTGTTTGGAGTTTTTGATAACTGATTTTTTCTTTTTATAAATTGGCTTACAATATTGCATTAACTTCAGGTGTACAACATAGTGATTCGGCACTTTGATAAACTGGGCTCCGTCTGAAGTTTTACTTCCCTGTGCTGTGCAGCCCCTCCATCGCTGTCACTTACTCCTTTACACACAGTAGTTTGGACCTCTTCATCCCCTAGCCCCTGTGTCCCTCCCCGCTTCCCTCTTCCCACTGGTAAACACTGGTTTGCTCTCTACCTTTGAGTCCAGTTTCTGTTTCCTTACAGTTTCTTCCTTTCATCTTTTAGATTCCAGATATTAATGATAATAGAGTATTTGTCTTTCTCTGACTTATGTCACTAAACACAATACTCTGAAAAAGAAAGAAAGAAAGTGAAGTCGCTCCGTCGTGTCTGACTCTTTGTGACCCCAAGGACTGGCCCACCAGGCTCCTCTGTCCATGGAATGTTCCAGGCAAGAATACTGGAGTGGGTTGCCATTTCCTTCTCCAAAATATTTGACTGTCCCGGGTCTTAGTTGCAGCATGTGGGATCTAGTTCCCTGTCCAGGGATCGAACCTGGGCCCCCTGCATTGGGAGTGCAGCGTCTTAGCCACTGGACCAGCAAAGAAGTCCCTTAATACTCTGGACGTCCATCCAAACAAGTGTGTGGACTCTGACATGGGTCAGTGGTCCTCTGCTCACAGCATGAAGGAGAGTGAGGGGGTGGGGGAGGGGGACCAGCAGATGAAGGAGCAGGTGATTCCCGCTGAGGGTCCGTCAGCCAGCTGGGTGGGGGCCGGGCTAAGAGCAGGGCCCGGGAAGGTCGGGTGGCGAGGTGAGGTCTGTCTCAGGGACGCCCCCTGGAGCAAGGTGAGGTGACCCCCAGTGCCGGGGATGACATGGGTGACCTGGTACCTTCTCCAGCCTCCTTCCCACCTGGGGGCCGGTCATGCCCTGCTGCAGCCAGCCCAGCAGAGGGCTTCTCTCTGGAAGGAAAGAGTCCCTAGCTCAGGACGACAGCCGGTGTGCACGGGGACCCCAGAGACCGCCGAGCCTGCAGGGCTGATCCACCAAGGCTGCAAGGGCGGTCATCTCACTGCCCTGCCCACCCCAGCTTCATTCATCTCACTACTCCCCTTCATGTGCACCTTCCAAACAGCGTTTAGTTTCCCTCTTTTCTGTATGCCTTGTCTTTGGGGTTAATATTTTTAATAATGAAACTATTTTTAGAGTGGTGTTAGATTCACAGCTGGATTGAGCAGGAGGTGCAGAGAATTCTTGTAAACTGCCTCCCAGCTGTCAACATCCCCACCCGAGGAATGTTCCAGTCAATCCACGATCCCACATCCACATGCCCTCATCGCCCGGAGCCCATAGGAGCACTCTCCGTGGCACACACTCTATGGACTTGGACAGATGGGTAATGACATACTTGCTGATATGGTGTCCTACACAACATTCTCGCTCCCCTAAAACTCGCCTATGCCCTGCCCATTCAGCTCCCTCCTCCACCAACCCCTGGCAACCCCCAATCCTTTTACTTCTTCATAGTTTTCCCGTTTCCAGAGTGTCATATGCTTGGAACCATTATTAATAGTTTAGGAATAATTCTCATTGCCTTACTATCATCTTAGCAGGGTGTGGGAGGAAAAAGGAGATTAAAAAGTTGGTGTTTAATATGTCACCTTTAAGTGGATGGTGTGTGAACCCCATTTTTCTACTAGTTTTCTTTTAAAATTGAAGCTGGAGTCCCTAGGAAGCACAAACAAACCTTCGGCAGGTTGAGTTCAAAACCTGTGGGAGAGGGGACTTCCCTGGTGGTCCAGTGGCTGGGGCTCTGCCTTCCAATGCAGGATGTGCGGGTTCGATCCCTGTTTAGGAAACCAGAACTCAAACATGCCGCAGAGGGCAGCCAAGAGTTTAAAATAAATAAACACAAGGTTGTAAATCAATTATGCTTCAGTTTTTAAAAATAAGAAAGCACAGAACCTGCGGGAGAGGGTTGGAGATGGTCAGACCCTGGGCTCTTCGATGGTGCTTCTGGAGGACCCTCAGGGTGGCCACAGCCTCCGGTGAAAGCGTGTCAGGCCAGGGTATCGTGCCTCCATCCACACCCTCACCCCACGCCCCACTACATGTTAAACTGTGTCTCCTGAGAAAGATGTGCTGGAGTCCTGAGCCCCCAGGACCTCAGCATGTGACCTTGTGTGGAGAGGAGGCCTTTGCAGAGGTGATCAAGTTCAAATGAGGCCATGAGGGTGGGCTCCAGTCTGTTGTGACTGTGTGCGCATGAAAATGGGTCAATTGGACACAGACACCCAGAAGGAAGGTGACCTGAAGGCGCAGGGGAGCCAGGGTCTACAAGCCAAGGAGCCCTAAGGTCATCGGAAGCCGGGATGCAGGATTCAGGGGGCATCAGGGCCCAGCTGGCACCTTGATCTTAGACTTCCAGCCTCCAGGACTGGGAGATACCCATTCCTGTTGTTCTGAGCCGACCAGTTTGTGGTGCTTTGCTATGGCAGCTCTGGGAATCTAAAGAAATGCCTACAGGTGGGAATTCCACGGGCTCAATTTTCTAAAAACGGGTTTGTGGGTTTCTGGGTTGAAGACCAGATTAAAGAAGTTTTTGTTGTGCTTTGTTTAAAGGGCATTAGCCTTTAAAACATCAGCATTGAACTGGCACTGCCGTCACCACCCTACCCCACCCCCACCACGCCAGCCAATCTGGAGAGTTCTTTACCATTTTGGCTAAAGTGAGGGTTTTCTCCTCTTGGGGAAAAGGGAAAAGAGAAAGACCAGTAGTTAAATATCAAGGCCTGTCTTCTCCTGGGCTTTGAAGGTGAAGAAAAGCAGCTTAATTGGCTCTGGCCTGTCTTGGGGGTACTTGACCTTCTTTTTAAAACAGGTAGCCGGGAACATCGTCTCATATTGAAATGCAGTGCCCTCAGTCTCAATTTTGAAGGCAACCCAGCTTCCTGAGGTCCCCCTGGCCTCCTCATCCGCTCCCCAGAGTGAGCTGGAGGCTCCGCTTGGCTTCCCCACTGCTCAGTCTCGACAGCGCCCCCTCCTCTTCCTCATCAGTTTTAGAAATTTTTTCTCCTTTCAAGATCTGTCTGATGTAGCAAAGGGAACTCTATCTTCTGTAACAACCTTTATGGGAAACGAGTCTGAAAAAGAAGGGATGCCTTGTAGAACTGACTCACTTTTCTGTACACCTGAAACACAACATTGTAAATCAACTATACTCCCATATCAAATGTAAAAAATTTTAAATGCTAACATTTGAAGGATGTGGGTGAAGGTACATGAAAAGTCGGGGTATTATTCTTGCGACTTTTCGCTAAGTGTGAAATTTATTTTGAAATAAAAATTAAAAACTGGCATGGCCGAAACCAACACAATATTGTAAAGCAGTTATCCTCCAATAAAAAATAAAAATTAAAAAAATATTAAAAACTGAACTTAAAAAAGATCTATCTGAATTCCGAGGAAGTTTGGAAGAGAAGAACGCACTGCTCTGTCTTATCCAAGCTGTCCCTCTATCCTGGCTCCACCTTGTCTGAAGGCACCCGCCTGCCTTCCCTTCCCTGCCCTGCCACCTTCCCCTCTCCACCGCCTGCAGCAGCAGGCAGCCCCCAGCCTCACTCCAAAGGCTCAGTGCTGACCTCAGAAAGGTTGAAGCCCGCGTGTAGTTCAGTTCTGCTAAAGTGTGTTTTTCCACATCATCAGCCTCTGATTGCCCTGGCTTTGTTATTCCTAGCACTTATTCCAGACCACCCCAGCGGCTTCAGTGGCGCATAGCCCCAGAATTTGAGGAGGAGAGAACACTTTGAAACCTCCTTAGCTCTTGGCGTCTTTGCCATTAGAAACGCTGCACCATAAAATTGCCTCATTTGGGTATTTTTTAAATGCCAGGTTCTTCTGTGCCCCAATAAATTTCAGGCCACCACTCTGCATATGCAATTGAATTACACTCTGATGAAACATAGGAACGATTATATGCCCAGATTTATTGGTAGCAAAAGACCATCCAAGACTTCTCCTTTTTATCTTGGTTTAATTTAAAGCTGCCCCAGAAGCTTCTGGTTATAGGGTCTATCTTGCTGACTCACATGGAAACTGAGGGCATGTGGGCAAAGTTAGAATTCTTTCATTCTTTCACAGGAGATGCTAATACTTGAAAACATGAAGTATTCTGTATCCTTTGTATAGGTTTGTGTTAAGGGGAAGCTGATATATAAGGAAAGAATCAGAGAAACAATACCATTGTCACAGATTATAGACCTCTTTGGAATTGTATTTGATGTGAAATTATAGTCTGTCTCCAACTTCCTTTTTGCAACTGTGAGTTGTTTATACTATTTAACCATGCAACCTTAAATTACAGAGAAGATGGGGGGCGGGAATCCCTTGTTTGGGACATAGCTATGCTCATCTTTGAAGATGTCTTGAATTGAGCATCACATAATATTCCTATTAATTATTTTACAGGTTAATTCTAGCCACTTTGTAGTTGCTTGGGTTGTTTTGAAAGCGGTATATTCCTATATAAGAAAAACCTGGAAATTCTGGAAATTTTTCAAAGCTTAAATAAAATGGCAGTGATTTGAAAACTGAAATCAAGGTTTTAACCTTAAAAAAGCTCAACATCATTGTTAATTTCCCTTTAGACTTTTCCCAGAATCTGGCAAAGGAAGATTACAGAAAGGTCAGCCAGACTGCAGTTGGGCAGAAAATCTTTAGAGTATATTATCACAACCGACCAGCACTATTTGGAAATCACATCTTCCCTGGTGGCTCAGAGGTTAAAGCATCTGCCTGGAATGCTGGAGACCTGAGTTCGATCCCTGGGTCAGGAAGATCCCCTGGAGAAGGAAATGGCAACCCACTCCAGTATTCAGACATAAATAATAACAAGGAGTTAGGAGGTGGGAAGGACTTGGCCATCTTGCAGTGCCCACCCTGGACCCCAGCTGCTGTGGGTGCCCAGTTGGCAGAAGAGGGGGCTTCTAGGACCACATCCATCACCCAACAGCTGGCAGCCCTGGGAAAAGCATCTTCAATTCAGAGGCTTCAGTTCCCTCATCTGTGAAAAGAAATGATTGTTAAGATTCCTCCTAGTTCAAAGAAAGTTCTGATTCTACCATTTTCTGGTTCATTAGCTGATGTTGGGGGCTTATAGGAAGTCTTCAGGGAAGAAATGAAATTTCACTGGTGTCATGAAAATTTTGAGTCAAGAGTTCAAGGGTATCCTACACTAGAAACTGATGCCTTAGTGGAAACATAAATCAATGAGGTGGCCTCAAAAAGGCAAGGATGGCTCCTGCTCTGTTGGACATAGTCAACTTTCAGTCATGGACAAGCTGAGTAGATGGATGGATGGATGAATGGATGGATGATGAATGGATGGATGGATGGTCCTTGAAGTTAAAGAGAGGCAGGAAAGGGTTGAGGAGTATTTTAAAAGGCAGAAATATGTCTGGAACAGCTCCATCATTTTCCCTCTCTGACTCTTGGTCCAGCAGCCTCCTCAGGGCTCTCCATGTCCCCAGCCCCAACCAGATGATGGGCAGCTTGAGGCTATATTCCATTCCCCGTAGTACACGGCATTGTCTGATTAATAGAAACCTTTATTGCCATCAGTGAGATTTCCAAGGCACTTGTGAATCTACAAAGTCATTTCAAATAAGTTTTGTTGAAATGAAGGAAGGCTGCCTTTCTGAAGGCTAGGTAAAAATAGACTTTTAACATTAGAATTCCCATGTGAGTTATAAATTCAATTACATTTTGGGATTTAAAAAAAAGAGGAGATATTGGTTTTTCATTTTTTCTGCTCACTGTTTCCAGGCAACCTTGAACTTGTCAAATAAAAAGTCTAAACAGAAGACTGTGAGATGTATGACCTTAGATCGAAAACATACCCTTGACTGGCCAGATATACGACTCAGCAGGATGACTAGACATTCCTAAAAGGTCAGCCCTCTTTTCTAATATTAGGAGTGTTTTGGGTTTTTTCTTTTTTCTTTATTTTTTAGTGATTTTAGAAAGAAAACTTGGTGGTGTAAAAAACACAGGATTTGGAGTTATATATTCTAGATAACTGGAGTCCTGATTTTATTGCCGTGAGACTAGGAAAAATCACTGAAACTTCTGAGCTTTGGTTTCTCTGTCTCTTAACTGGTTGTGATCAGCCACCCAGCCTGCCTCAGAATGATGCAACGTGTGTGTGATGTGACAGCAGTGTTGACCGAATAATAAAAGATGTCTTTTGTCCTCATCGTCATCATCAGTGTCCCTGGAAGCACTGCCAAAGGGCAGAGAAGCAGAGGCAGGCCCTTGGGACCCCTGCCTGACCCAGACCTTCAGGAACATCCCCTTCGCTCCTGTGGGCCGGCCTGCATCTCAGGGTCACCGTCCTGCAACAGAGTTAGAATCGGCTAGGCTGTGCCTTCTTGCCTTTCACCTCCTTAACCCTTGGTCCAGTGATGCTCCAACCCACCACATACTTTGGCCCTTGGCCTCTTTTCTAGCCACTGGGACTAATTTTGGGTGTGCCTTGCTTCCCTGGTGGCTCAGACGGTAAAGCTTCTGCCTGCAATGCGGGAGACCTGGGTTCAATTCCTGGGTTGGGAAGGTCCCCTGGAGAAGGAAATGGCAATCCACTCCAGCACTCTTGCCTGGAAAATCCCATGGACGGAGGAGCCTGGTGGGCTACAGTCCAAGGGTGACAAAGAGTCGGACACGACTGAGCGACTTCACTTTCACTTTCACTTTGGTGACAATGGGAATGGCAGTTACAGCCCAATTCTGGGGTGAGTCCCAGAGGCCTTTGCCATTTGTCCTGTGCACAGTTTTGAGCCCTGAGACTTTCCATTCAGGTGGCCTTTCCATTCCTGTTAACACAGGGAGGGGACAGTGTGAAAACGGTGAGACCGAAGAGGCCAGAAAGCTGTGGAGAACTCCGGGAGCTGTTAACGTCCACTCACCTGCTGAGTCTTCAGACCAATTCTGAAGATCACTGGGAGAGACTTTTCTAAAAATTTTATTGAAGAAAGACAAATATTGTATATTAACACATGCGTATGGAATCTAGAAAGATGGTACTGATGAACCCCTTTGCAGGGCAGCAGCGGAGACGCAGACAGTAGAGAGCAGGCGTGTGGACCCAGTGGGAGAAGGAGAGCGTGGGACGAATGGAGAGAGTGCCGTATGCAAAATGGACAGCCGGTGGGAATTTGCTGTGTGACTCAGGGAGCTCACCCCAGTGCTCTGTGACAACCTAGAGGGGTGGGATGGGGTGGGAGGGGGGAAGGAGGCCCCGGAGGGAGGGGACACATGTATACCTGTGGCTGATTCAACACAATAGTGCAAAGCAATTATCCTCCAATAAAATTTTTTTTAATTTATTGAAGTACAGTTGATTTGCAATGTTAATTTTTGCTGTGCAGCAGTGATTCAGTTATACATATACATCCATTTCTTTTTTAATATTCTTTTCCATTATGGTTTATCATAGGATGTTGATGATAGTTCCAGGTGAAAATTTCTAAAGAAAGGGAGGGAATGCTGGGTTTATTAGAAAGCTTCCTCCTCAAAGAGAGAAGGAGTCTTCTGTCTCCCCACAAAATACACCGTTTCAGAAGAAAGCTAATGCCTTTTTCTATCATGACAAATAACATGTTCCTTTGTTAGGAATGGGAAACCCCAGATGGCACAGTGGTAAAGAATCTGCCTGCCAATGCAGGAGATTCCAGTTCGATCCCTGGGTTGGGAAGATACCCTGGGGTTGGAAATGGCAACCCACTCCAGTATTCTTGCCTGGAAAATTCCAAGGACAGCGGAGCCTGGTGGGCTACAATCCACGGGGTCCAAAGAGTCAAACGTGAGTGAGCACACACACACAGAAAATGTGGCCGTTTGCTGACAGATGGGAGGGTGATTTCTATTATTTTCTGTCCACTGTAAATCAATTCAGATCCCTCACACATTTTGAGAGCATCAGTGGAGGACAAGTCTTCTGAAGAGAGATTTTTCAAATGGCAATTTACGCCCTCCAGGCCTTCTCCCAAGGCTGGCTGGACCCCACCTCTGGGATGATGGCTGGACAGCATCCTTCTGGAAGGTTGTGTTATTATGAAAGATCATTCTTTTCCATCCTGACCCTGTGAAGCTTATGAGGCAGGCCCAATTATTGAGCCATATGGCAAAGAGAACTTTGGGTAAACAAATTTGTATTTCATTAAGATGTAACAGCCTCATAAAACGTGATAATTAAAATGTAAATGACAGTAGGTGCGCTTGTTCAAAGCTGGCTTCATACCTCACCAGCTGGTACATCCCAGGTGACTTGCGTTCTGAGGTTTACAGGCAGGTACTCTTTTCAGCATTCTCTTCCTTCTGTTTTTTTTTTTTTTTCTCAACGTTTTCTTGTTTACTTGCATGCATCTCTCCTCCAGGATGGGAGGGAAGAAATAAGAGTGCTTTCCCACGTAATCCCTATCTCAGCTTGGAATGAGCAAATGCTAAAAGCAGCTTTGCTGTGAGGAAGGCTTGCTGAGGAGGTTAGAGTTAAGGTGACAGGAGCTGTTTTTCAGCTGAAGGGTGGGCTGGGAGAGGGAGAAGTAGGGTTCCTCCTCTGCATCCACCCCATCCCCAATCTCCTCTTTCTTCTTTTTCTCTCCTGTCCCGTCTCCCATGGTCAGTGGTGGAGGGAGAGGGCTGGGAAAAGATAAGCCCGGGAGGGAGCTGGCCTGAACGAGAGGGGGTTGAATGCGGGGGCCACTCGGAAGAAAAGAGACTCCTGACTCTGAGCCTCCATCCAGCACGGGAACATTGCCTTTCCTTTCCTGACTCACACCCCCAGCAGCCTCCACAGAGCAGTCTTTTTCCAATTCTTAATTGGAATTTAGCTCTAGATTCCAATTAAAGTCCCCTCTGATGGCACCAGACAAGCCCCTGTTGCGGAGAAAACAGGCTGAGAAATCCCAGATTAAGAAGGTCACAGAGGAAAGTGCAGATCAGGATGGGGGGCTCGCAAGAGCCTTCTTCCTGAGAAAATTATACAAAATGGGAACTATAGAAGTCATCAAATAAAAATTCGGTGATACCATCCGCTCCTAACCATGAATTAAGATACAGCACAGGGCACAGGGTGGCTTCAAAGTCAGCTGGGCATTGAGTGATTGGGGGCCATGAGGATGAGCGTGGGGTTCCCCTTAAGCCAACAGTGTTGAATGGTGCTACCGGAGGCGGTGCAAAGAAACATGAGTTCAGTGTTCCTCCAGCTGAAAAGGGAGAGGTGGGGTCTGAAGGCATCTGAAACACCCTCAGCCTTGCCCCCAGAGGCCACGCTGCCAGCCTGAGTTAGGGCATGACGCTTAGCATCCCAGTGACATTGGGGTAATATTATTCTAGCTCAGAGGAGAGAGGCAAGCCAGGCTGATGACCCGATGAGGCATCCCTTGAGTGCTGGGTTTACACTAACTGAACATGTGAATAAATGATGGCTCACATACGTGAATGCCAGCAGCCTGGTCCCACCCCTGTTGGGGAGCGTCCAACAGAGGAGCCAAGACAAACATACATGAAACGTTAACGCTCTCGTGTCCCAACCCAGGTCAGCCGGCGGGGAGGGTGTCAGCTTTTACAACGGGTCACCCAGAGGGCTGGCGGAACTTAAGAGTCTTCGTTCTCATTAGCTGAAGCCCAGCAAGATTGAGTGGCTTCTCTGGGCCACTGCCATCCATGCGTTGAAAGTGAAGTGTTAGTCTCTCAGTCGTGTCCAACTCTGTGACCCCGTGTACTGTAGCCCACCAAGCTCCCCTGTCCATGGAATTCTTCAGGCAAGAATATTGGAGTGGGTAGACATTCCCTTCTCTAGGGGATCTTCTTGACCCAGGGATCAAACCCAGGTCTCCTGCATTAGTAGGCGGATTCTTCACCACTAGCGTCAGCTGGTGCCTGCAGCTTTGGGTAAAAGTCCTGCCTTGAACTTATTTGGGCCATGTTGTTTAGTCACTCAGTTGTGTCTGACTCTTTTGCAGCCCTACAGACTGTACCCCGCCAGATTCCTCTGTCCATGGGATTTCCCAGGCAAGAATGCTGCAGTGGGTTGCCATTTCCTTCTCCAGGAGATCTTCCAACCCAGGGATTGAACCTGCAGGCAGATTCTTTACCACTAAGCCACCTGGGCTTCCCTAGTATATGCATAAAGTAAACTGCAAACATACCTTTTTTCCATATCTACTGACAGCATAAGGATGTGAGATTGAAGGTACCCTGGGAAAGACATGGAGGGTAGAAGCATTTGTGGTTCCAGTGGAAATAGCAGTACATGTGGCTGCAAGGATGACCTGTCCACTTCAGCCTTCCCTCCCTGGTCCACTGTGATGTGCTCAGGAATCTATAAAGCGGGCTTGGGCAATGAACAGGCCAGAGGTTAGCAAGTACTCAGGGTCCCCGCAGTGCTGCTCAGCTCAGAGTTAAACAAGAAGGAATCATCACTTCAATTAAACTAAAGCACAGAGGGTTGAGCATCTTCCCCTCGGGTACCAGCACGGCCCAGCCCCCGGGGAGCCAGAACTGAACTGGAGCCAGTGACCAGGGCTTCCATCTCATGGGCCAGTTTGCTCAAGTTTAATTTTGGTCCTCAAGACAAGTTTTCTTTTGACATTTAAAAAATTGCCTTGCCAGTCTATGGGCCCTGAATTTTGTGATGGCTGTGCATGAGTTCTGACAAATTAGGGTATCTTTCTGGATCTAGATGGAGATGTAGGAAGATAAACGGTATCTGTCTTCCACGAGAGTCACAAACCCGGCAGAACGTCAGGCCGGGAAGACAAGAAAGAATTCCTGATGGCTGCTCCATGGGACAGCAAGTGTGGGCTGAGACCCCGAAGCTCACTGATAAGGCAGACAGAACACAGCGAAAGGTAAAAATGAACCTCACACTCTGGAGCCCTGGGAGACAGCTAGTCACACCCGTGAAGAACTCTCCATCATCTCAGAGACGTCTCACTTCTGGCAGTCAGTTAGATGGCCATCTCAAGTGTGCATGATGCTGCCAAGACCTAGGAAGGACATTAGGCCACTTCTGAAATGTTAAAAAAAGATGTCACAAAATCTGAGCCAAAGATGTGAATTTTTAGACAGAATTCCAACAAACTTGGTTATCTGGTGTTCAGCTCACAACCCATAAGAAATACCTTTAGGAAGAACTCAGAAGTCTTCTAGAGACAAGAACGTGAAAAAAAATGGGAGAAAATTGCAGCCCGAAAGAATAGCAGACAAAGACAAAACCCAACCAAAGCCTAAAAGCAGATGATAGTGCTCAATAAGCAGAGCATCCTGGGACGAGTCACAGAAGAGACGGAGAGCCCTGTCTTCTCAAGTCCCCGAGAGTCCAGCTGTGCCCCACTCCAACCTGATACAGAAGGAAGATGGGCAGGCCTGGTGGGAGCAACAAGGGAGCATAAACTCATTACACTGCTTTTATACCTATAGCCAATAAATACATTCCTCCAAAGTGATTAGACATTTTGAAAGTTTTTAGTCTAAAGGAATAGATATCTTTAAACAAAATGTCTTGACTATTAATAAGTCTACTCATCTCATAGGGCTGTCACAACTGACTGACTTCAACCTTACTTATTAACATAATTCATACAAGATTCAAGCATGTTGTGTATACCAGGAGTGTTTCCTCTTTAGTGCTGAGTACTATTCTGTCTCATGGATGCCCCACGCTTTGTTTATGAAAAATATATTCAGGAATGTGGCTTCTTTCTGTCAGATTGTACAATGTGGCCGACACAGAGCCAATAGAGGGAGATGATGGCTTCCCCTTAGTTACTGAGGCTTCAATCTTCACTCCTGATTCCAGGCCTCCTACTCTGCCTTGATCATCACCCTGCAACTAAGATGAAGGCTGTGGCTTCCTCCACCTGCCTCTGCCACAGCCACCCCCGCCCACCACACATGCATCCACATGCACAAACACACACACACACACAGCATGCTGCTCTCCTGCCTGGAAGCCCTCTCCCCTCTACACCCTGGAGCTCTCATTCATCTCGTAAGATTTTGCCCAGGTCGCATCTCCTCTAGGGATTCTCCCATGACTGATTCGGACTAGACCAAATTCCCCTTCTCTATGATGACTTTACACGCTCTGGGTACAGCTGCCATATCATTTACCACAGGACTCCACGGCTATTTCTGAGGTTGTCTCCTCAATATGCTATACATCCCTGGAAAGCCAGGGCTTGTCTCTTCCATTTTATTTTTAAAATTTATTTATTGTTTGGCCATGCCATTTTGCATGCAGGATCTTTTTTCTCCAACCAGGGATTGAATCCACATCCCCCTGCAGTGAAAGTGCGGAGTCTTAACCACTGGACCTCCAGGGAAGTCCCTGTCTCTCCCATTTAAAAAAAAACCTTTCTCCTCTGCCTGGAACACTGCCTGGCACAATGCCTCACATGTAAGTTACTCAATGCAGGATAGCTGTTATCTTTTTAAATCAAACAGTAGTAAATCATGGGCAGGAAAGTGAAGTGTTATACAAGCCAGTATGAATTCTTTATAGACTGGATGCTTTTTCTTTTCCATTTCTCTTCTTTTCTTTTCTGCTGATTTCTTCCTAATCTAACTGGTTTCCAAACTGCTGATCTTTAAGATTGGAGAGAAAAAAAGGGGGGGAGAAAGAAAAGAGAGATAAAGCTAAAGAGAGGGGGGGGGACATAGATATACACACGTGTGTGCTTGCACTCACCTTGAGGATAAGTATTTTACACACTGAGATAACCACATTCCATTACTAATTCCCTTACTGCCTCGAGGTGAAGTGTACAGTCCTGAGTCTCTAAAAATAGGGCTACAAAGCACATCTCTTTCAACAAGGGGCTTAATGTATTAATTAATGCTTACTGAGTACTTTGAGGATGAAAATTTACACACAAATCCTTATTAGTATTAGCTACGCTCTGTATAATAAGCCTTAGATGTGAAATTTATGCAACAAATCAGGTAACATGGCTCAAAAGTAGACAAGCATGTACAAACTCCATAGACATCATCCACATTAATCACATATTCAAAAACTCCCAAATGCGCACTCCAGACTGGTTTGCCTTAATCCTTTGTGAGCATTCCAATGTGATTGTTGGCCCAGCATAGGGCTTTGTAATGTATATTTTAATGTACTTCTAGAAGATTTTCCTTTTTTTTTTTTTTTGTTAGCTACCTTAAAAAGACCTCATTCTGATGTATTCTTCCAGTGAAGGGAAAAAGTTGACAGCACTAAAAACATATTTCATGTTATAAGATTTGAAATGCTGGATTTTGCCATTACGTTTCCACTGTAGAGGGCTTCCCAGGTGGTGCTAGTGGTAAAGAACCTGCCTGTCAATGCAGGAGATGTAATAGATGCAGGATCAGTCCCTGGATCGAGAAGAACTCCAGGAGGCGAGGATGTCAATCCACTTCAGTATTCTTGCCTGGATGGAGAAGCCTGGTGAGCTACAGTCCATGAGGTCACAAAGAAAATGACATAGTGGCTAAACAATAACAACAATATGACTTGAAACAAGTCAGGTAGAACTCCAGGATCTTTGGAATTCAGCCTCACTCATTTTAGGAAGCTAACCCCACCTTGGTTGATGTCTTGCACTTATTTCTCAGTGTGGTTTGTGGGTTGCATTGATTTCATCCCCGGCTCTTGTTTATGGAGGCCTTGCTTTTTGTCAGGTTGAGCTCAGCATTTTACAGGCTTCACTGTGAAGCTTCCATCTGTATATGGAAGGCATCCTGACACCCATTTTGCAGAATCAGGAAGCTGAAGCCCAAATTACACAGAGCTACTAAGAGGCAGAACGTCCATTTAGACCCGTTCACGTACATTTTCATCCCCCGCTATGTCAGGGGAGAGACTGCTCCTCGGATTTAAATGTGTGACTTGAACATGTCCTTTAACTTCTGTGAGCAACCATTTTGTCATCTGTACAGTGAAGGTGTGAAAATAGTTAAGCTTTCAGGTCTGTTTTTCTCTGAAATTCTGCCAGTGGAAGAGGAGGCAGAGAAGGGACTCCACGCTGTGGTGGAGCTGTCCATGGTCCTGACAAGACTGGCACCAATAAAATGATAATCAGCTTATCAGAGAAAAAAGCACAAGAAGCAAGAAACGCCTCCATTAATAAAGATCTTGCTGTTATTCTCTGGGTCTCTTAAGTAATTAAGCATGCCATCTCCTGCTGCTGGGTGTCCAGATTATGCCAGGAGCCAAGCCTCTGCAAATTAAAGATGCAGGTAGACGGCCACACACACACACACACACACACACCTCTTTCCCCCACCCCCAAACCCGAAATGCCTGTGTGTTCCAGCCAAATGATCCACAACACATTTTGTCTCTATTTTGTATTCTTTTGCCTTGAATTACAGATTCTTTTTCTGGGAGGAAGCAGATGTTCTTGAACCTGATTTTCCAAGCCTAGCCACCCTAAGAACCAAGTGAAATTAATTTAATGAGTTCTCAAAGAAATCAAATAAGTTCTTTTGTCTTAGCACATTTTCATTGCTTTTCTCATTTACACACACAGATATGTTTCATAAGGAGAAATATATTTACTGTATAAGCAGTAATGGGACCCCGTGCACTATAGCCTGCCAGGCTCCTCTGGCCATGGAATTCTCCAGGCCAGAATACTCGAGTGGGTTGCCATTTTCTTCTCCAGGGGATCTTCCTGACCCAGGGATGGAACCTGAGCCTTCTGCATTGCAGGTGGGTTTTTTAATCATCTGAGCCACCAGGCAAGCCCCATTAGGTCCTTTGATTTAGCACATTTTCATTGTTTTTCTCATTTATGCACATAGATATGTTTTATAAAGGGATATATATTTACTGTATAAGTAGTGGATACAAGAACATTGAAAACATTAGATGAACATTCAGCCATATTTTCCTCTATAAATCTTTGGCTGGTTACTGAATTTTGTACCATCATTTCTTACTATTTACCTTATATATAACCCTGATGTATAATTTAACTTGTAAAATGACATTCATAATAAACCCTTGGTATTTTGAAATCTTTTAACTCCTTGATGACATTTGCAAGGATTTTTTTTTAATGGCAATATTTAAAAGCCTGAGGAGATCTTTCCAAACATATTGAAATAATGTGTCCCATTGAGAATTATTATAAGCTACAACTATGTTAGCTTATAATAGCTCACATAGCTCAGTTGGTAAAGAATCCACCTGCAATGTGGTAGACCTGGGTTTGATCCCTGGGTTGGGAAAATCTTCTGGAGAAAGAAATGGCTACCCACTCTAGTATTCCAGCCTGGAGAATTTCATGGACTGTATAGTCCATGGGGTCGAAAAGATTCAGACACGACTGAGTGACTTTCACTCACTCACTTCACCACTATGTTAATGAGAATGTACTGGACTCCAGGAATATAAAATTCTAAAAGCAACAAGTGGTCAGATTATGAGCCGGGCACTGCACTTAGTGGTTGCCTGAATCTCTACTTGAACTGTGCCTTCACTAGTACCTCTGCTTATGTATGTAAATATGGTTTTACACTTTCAAATACACACATACCTTTTTTCTTGCATGCATGTGTAAGTAAGCATATAGGACCGAATCTAAGCTATTTGCATTGTGGGGCCAAGGATGATCCATTGTCCTCCAAACCCTCTTCCTGAGTGATTTGCAAGGGAAAGAAGGTCTTCAGAGGGAACACTTTGAATATTCCTGGAGCAGACAATGAACCAGGTGACCTCCTAAGTCAAGCCAAGGAAAAGAAGCAGACAATGTAGTACCTGGTGCCCATCCCAGTAGCAAGCGCTAAGGTGGACCTCAGGGAGAGGAATACTGTCCTCAGTTCATGCACAGAAGAAAAGGGCCGAGGGCTGGGAGGCAGCATGAAGGCAACAGAAAGCTCTTTTGCACTCCTAGAGAGTTTGCAGTGCTGGGAATGTTGGCAGCAGCCCCTTGGGAAGGGCCAGCACCACCCTGAAGGTTGTGGCAGAAGCAACTGCCAGGAAATGGAGGTGCCCAGTGTTCTGGGGCTGTACCCAGGCCTGGCTGGGCAGCAGCAGCAGGGAATGGCTGGTACAGACTGAGTAAATTCCTCAGGAGGCCGTAGGGACCTATGGAACAGCTTTATTTTAGCTGTGTTGGGAGAAGCAGTGACAGCCTCCAAATCAGTTACTTTTTTCACATTGTTTATGTTTACTTATATACCCCGATGCTGGGAAAGGTTGAAGACAAAAGGAGAAAGGGATGGCAGAGGATGAAATGGTTAGATAGCATCATTGACTCAATGGACATGAATTTGAGCAAACTCCGGGAGACAGTGAAGGACAGGGAAGCCTGGCATGCTACAGTCCATGGGGTCACAAAGAGTCAGACACAACTGAGCAACTGGACAACACAAAAAATTTAATTTGTAAGTATGTTAGTAGAATATATTCAACAGAGAAAGACTAGAATGCCATTTTCCATCACCCTCAAACCTGGTTCCCTCTTCCATTCTCCAGAAATAACCACCATTTGTTCTTGCATATTGAGGAACATTTTTTCCAGAGGAAGAATTATTGACAGAAACTCAATGAGAATACAAGTTTTAATATTGCCTTAAAAATAAAGAAACATCTGAAATGTCTAGAATTTAGGCAATGCAAAATGACCAATGAAAAGAAGAACTTCCAGGGGACTTCCCTGGTGGTCCAGTGGTTAAGACTGTTTCACCTTCCGATGCAGGGAGGCAGTTCAATCCCTGGTCAGGGAACTATATCCCACATGTCTCTTCGCCAAAATACCATGACAGAAAACAGAAGCAATATTATAACAAATTCAATAAAGAATTTAAAAATAGTCTGCAGCAAAAAAAAAAAAAAAAGAAAGAAAAAAGAAAGAAAGAGCTTCCCTTGATATTTTGGAAACATTTATTCTGTAAGCCCAGCCTCATAAATTCAACATGTCTCAGTGGAAGGAAAATGGAATGAAAGCTTTGGACCTAAATGACTAATTGATGTGGCTCCATGGTGTTTTCCTAAAGACAGACAGAAACATCTCAGCCCTGAGCTTATGTCTGCTGCTGCTGCTGCTGCTAAGTCGCTTCAGTCGTGTCCGACTCTGTGCGGACCCCATAGATGGCAGCCCACCAGGCTCCCCTGTCCCTGGGATTCTCCAGGCAAGAACACTGGAGTGGGTTGCCATTTCCTTCTCCAATGCATGAAAGTGAAAAGTGAAGGTGAAGTCGCTCAGTCGTGTCCGACTCTTATCGACCCCATGCACTGCAGCCCACCAGGCTCCTCCCTCCATGGGATTTTCCAGGCAAGAGTACTGGAGTGGGGTGCCATTGCTTTCTCCGGAGCTTATGTCTACAAAGGAGGTATCTGCCAAGGTCTAAGCTCTCGTCCCTAAAGGCTGGTTAGTCTTACACACCAATGACTTGAGGTGGGCAAGACCCAAACAACTGGCACCCACTGCAGGTGACTTGTTAACAGTTTATCAGGAGAATGGTGTTGGAAGATTTTATAAAATAGGATTAAATCTCCTGGTTTGCAGCACTTCACAAAGCAGACATGATTCCTTGGGCACAGAATAGACAATGAGGCCTCCATGCATGCTGCTTAAATCCTTCCTCATGCGTTTCCATGGAACCAGATTGTCAGGACCTAATTCCATGACTCAGGTGTTTTGAATGTTCTGTAATCTGGTAAATGGTACTTTCAGGGCCCAAAGTGTTCATACAGCTTCCCTGTGGCTCCTGCCAAGGGGAAGAATCCTTGGCACTGGCATTTTGTTCTTTTGACCAGATCAATAAGACCCAGGACTCAGCTTGGGTGACTGAGCAGGTCTCCAGAGGGTCAGGATAGGGGCTGGACTTCTTCGCACCTGTGGAGTGAGTAAAAGGCAAATGTCATGGGAAAACTCTTGGCCATTTGTCCCCTGCCCCTACATTTTTGGAGCTGCATCTTTTTTTTTTTTTAATTGGAGGATATTTGCCATGAAATTAAAAGATGCTTACTCCTTGGAAGAAAAGCTATGACAAACTTAGTGATTTAAAAAGCAGAGACTTTGTATAGTCAAAGCTATGGTTTTTCCAGTACTCATGTATGAATGTAAGAGTTGGACCATAAAGAAGGCTGAGCACAGAAGAATTGATGCTTTTGAACTGTGGTGTTGGAGAAGATTCTTGAGAGTCCCTTGGACTGCAAGGAGATCCAACCAGTCAATACTAAAGGAAATCAGTCCTGAATATTCATTGGAAGAACTGATGCTGAAGCTGAAGTTCCAATACTTTGGCCATCTGATTGGAAGAGCTGACTCATTTGAAAAGACCTTGATGCTGGGAAAGATTGAAGGCGGGAGGAGAAGGGGACGACAGAGGATGAGATGGTTGGATGGCATCACTGACTCAATGGACATGAGTTTGAGCAAACTCCGGGAGATGGTGAAGGACAGGGAAGCCTGGTGTGCTGCAGCCCGTGGGGTCGCACAAAGTTGAACACAACTTAATGACTGAACAACAACAACAAATTGCTTTACAATGTTGTGTTAGTTTCTGCTGTGCGATGAAGTGAATCAGCTATATGTATACATATATCCCCTTCCTCCTGGACCTCTCTCCTACCCCACCCCGCATGTCACCACTCTAGGTCATCACAGAGCACCAAGCTGAGCTCCCTGTGCTCTATAGCACCTTCCCATTCACTGTCTGTCTGTTTTACACATGGTAGTGTATCTATGCCAATGCTACCCTCTTGTGCCCCCTCTTACAGGGGCACCTTGAGCACCCCTGGCAGGACTCTTGGACAAGCTGGTAACCATGTGTCCTGCACGTTCCTGATACCAAGGGCCACTGGAGGGGAGTGCTCTAGGCTTTCTCTCTGTTGCCGATGCTCAGGCAGTCAGTTCTTAGCAAGTTTGATCAAATACTTCTTAGACATCATTTGGCGGCCAGATTGGTCTTGGACTAACACATAAATCAAAGGATTTATTCACAGAAATGACTAGTTGGGGATCACGTTGATCTTGGTGGGAGAGGGATGGGTCTGCAACCTGCAGCTCTGAGCTTGATCCTGGACAGCCCTGTTATGTGGGGGTGGCATGAAGGATTTAGAAAGAAGAAGAACCTCCCCTCCAGTAAACCTCATCAAAAGGGGAGAGGGCCCCAGGATAAATAAACCTTCTCCTAACCATTGGCCTCCAGGCTGAGAATCAGGTCGATCTATTCACCTGTGAAGTAGGAGGGCCAGCAACAAAAACACAACCCAGGCCCTGCCCTTGAGGGAGCGAGTTACAACTTATCAGACGGGCGAGTTTGTTCCCCTCACAGGCCTGGCCCGCTGTGGGCGCTGAGGACGCAGGTTTTAATGAAGGAGGCAGGAAGGAGAAGTCACAGGATGTGCCTGAGAGGGTTGGGGGTGGGAGGTAAGGTCAAGAAGAGTTTTAAGAAGCATTTGTGGGAACTTCCCTGGTGGTCCAGTGGTTAAGACTCACTGTTTCTAATGCAGGGGACTCAGGCTTGATACCTTGTTGGGGAGCTAAGTTCCGACATGCTGTGCAGTCCAACCAAAAAATAAGCAAAGAAGGGTTTACAGCATTTGGGGAAACACACTTGGCCAAGTGGACAGATCAAGTTTGAGAGTCCTGGCTTTGGAGTCAGGCAGGCCTGTTTCATTTTCTGACTGCTGCATGCAAACTCTGCGATCATGGGCAAACTCTGAAGTATTTCTGAGCCTGTTTCCTCATCTGTAAAATGGGATCAATAGTACCAACCTTGGAGGATTGGTCTACAAATCAGAGGAGATAACATATGTGAGGCCTTTGGTCTTCCCAACCTGGGGCTCAAACCCAGTCTCTGCACTGACATACACATGGATCTGGCCACTTGTGCATCTACCAAGAGCAAGAAGGCTGGAAGGGGGCAAGACCACCTCAGTAGAGCCTTGTAGGGCAGTGTCTGGGCTCTGACCTAAGTCCAGAGAGAACCAGTGGAAGGTCTGCCTGGGTAGGAGTGAAGGTAGGGTGGAGGGGGAGGATCCATCTCTACTGACAAGGGTTAACGTGTAAACACAAGTGGTTGTGGTGGTTTAGTCACTAAGTTCTGTCTGACTCTTGTGACCCCATGGACTGTAGCCCGCCAGGCTCCTCTGTGATTCTCCAGGCAAGAACACTGGAGTGGGTTGCCATGCCCTCCACCCAGGGGATCTACCTGACCCAGGGATCCAACCCACATGTCCTACGTCGGCAGGTGTATTCTTACCACTGAGTCACCAGGGATGCCCGTAAACTCAAGGAAGCCCAGTTATTTGCTGTGGGGTCCCTGTGAGATTGCAAGAAGGAAGGCGACCAGCTCAGAAGTCCTTGCTCCCTGGCTCTCCAGAGCTCATGCTGCTTGCTAGCTCTGCACATGTGTGTCTTCCCGTGAAGGGGCGTTTGCCTGTGCTGGGCTTGAGCTGGGTGCACAGCGTGGAGGTGAAGTTGCAGGATGCCAGCCGGGGGATGCACACAGTGGACCATCTTTGACTGGCCTCCTCTGCTCATGCTGTGTCCCGCACTTGTTCTCAAGAAGATCTGTGAAGCCTCTTATTTTCCACTTCCAAATTTTCTATAATCCAGGAGAATAAAGACAATATGGGAAATACAAATACTGACTAGGGCCAAGAAACAAACAAAGAAACCTCTCCAAAGCAGGAGCTCACCGAAGGCCAGCTCTTGGATCCTGGAGGAGTTGCGGTTTCTCAGTTTCTCCCTCTGTACAATAGGGAGAGTAGTCCCTACAAAATGAGGATTCTCGGGAGCCCGGACCTTGTGGGAGGTGCTCAGTCTGTGGGAACTGAACTTGACATCGATGGTGAAACAGACCCTGACTTAACCCACCAACGGGAATTCAGAGGTGGGTACTCCAGACAGCACACCTCTCCCTTCTGTCTCTTAAAAAAAATAAAATAAAATAAACCCCCAAATTTTCCATTCAGAGCCTGCTCTGTGCAAAATTTCAAAACAGACGACATTTCTTTTTGTCTTTCACTACCCTTATTTAAAAGAAAACCCATAGCATAAAACTTCCCTTCCTAACCATTTTAAATGTTGTTCAATAGGGGTAAGTGCTTTCACACCATGGTAGAACCAATCTCCAGTACTTTTCCATCTTGCAAAAGAGCAACTCCATATCAATTAAACACCGAGGCTCCACCCCCTGCCCCCAGCCCCTGGCAACCACCATCCTACTCTCTGACTCTACCAGCTTGACCACACTCGGTACCTCATGCGAGGGGAATCGTGCAGTGTTTGTCTTTCTGTGACTGGCTTATTTCACTGAACACAATGTCCTCCAGGTTTATCTCTGTGTGGTGCATCAGGATTTCCTTCCTTTTAAAAGCCGAGTGGTATTCTACTGTATGGATGGACCACTTTTCCGCTCACGCCCTAAAGGAAACTTGGGTTGCTTCCACTTTTTGGTTGCTGTGAATAATGCCGCTCTGGACATTGGTATACAAATAATTCTCTTTTTCTCTTCTCCCTCCCTCTGTCTCCCTCTCCTTCTTTTTGATTTGTAATCCAAGTTTCTGGCATTTCACCCTTTACTCTACACTCTGTCATCAGGGAAAGAGATCTGAGAAATCATTAACACCTTGGTGCAAATGTACTTAATGTGTTACCTCTAAAAGCGAGTGTCTGAATTTTAACAAGAGGACTAAATGGGAAGGCACACGAGGAAATGAATATCAAATTGTTGAGTTTCAGGGCTGAGGTCCCTGGGTGGGGACTGTGTGGGCCCGTGGACCGCCCCCGCACCTCCCCCAAGAATGTGTCAGAGCTGACTTCGAGTTCTCCCCCAGTGAATACACCGCTCTGTTCCAGTCAGGCTAGAATTTCCTTGTCTTATGAGCTAGTTCCAAACTGAGTCCTTCTGAACAATCACACTCACAGAGGACATCTAAAAATTAAGCATGCACCCTCTTAATCATTTCATTTTATACCAGGAGGGAAAATCCTTACAATAGACTCCTGCTCAAATCATGGCTCAGGTCAAAGCCTGAAACCCTTCTCCACGCCGAGCCTCGGCCTCACTCTGCCATCTCAGGAGTGGGAGCTCCCGCCTGCTTCTAATCCCTGCACTGCGGCTTTACTAATCTCCTTCTATCATCTTTTCTCCTGATGGGCTCCAGCTCGGCTCTCCACACCTGTCAATTCACCCGCCTCCCGTTGTCAACCACCACGCCTGTGTTGCTGCCGGAAACACACACCCTCCCACAGCCCAAGACGTGCGACATAGGAGATATTTTTCCTCCTGCAGACTTTAAACTCTGTGTTCTCAGCAAATGTTAATCAGCTGCAGGAATTCATGGCTGTTCAATGAAATCTTGCTCTTCTCTCTTCAATTGTAGCCTGTCAGCTTCAATCAGCTGCGGAGCCCTGAGTGTTTCCTTTTGTAATGCCTCTCACATATACCACCCCCCTACACACACACACACTCCTATCTGCTGTACACGGTCTGGGCGTGTGGGCTTGCTGGGAAAATAACGGCCGATTATATCAACTGTGGAGGCAAACGCAGAATCTAGAGGCATAGCCGGGCCTAGCTACTGAGCGTCAGGGGGGCCTACTGCGCGTCAGGTGAGTGTGGACTGGTTAGCAGAGGTGAAGGTGCCAGGGCCTGAGGGTGGCTACCAGATTCAGGAACTAATGCAAAAGTGAGACCAGGAACCAGGGACCCAGGGAGGAACGTGTTCCCGGAAATACCTTTCTGCTGGCTGCGTTTGGAAAAAATGAATAGGCCACTCAGCTGTGTTTGGGGGATCACATCCTTTCTTTAAGACTCCCCATTCCTGGTTAAACCGCTCATGGTATTTAACAAATACCTCCCTGGGACCACTTACGTTAGAGTCTCTGAAGATGGGCAGCCCAGCAACTGCCCAGGTGATGCTAGAGAAGTCAGAATTAAGCACTGCTTGGTCATCTTCCCCATCATCCATACTCCATGCGACTTCCAGATGAACCTTTCAGGGCCGATGCTCTGGAACCTTCTGTGGCTCTCCTTTTACTTCTGAGGTGAACAGGTTCCTTGTCCCGCTCTTCAAGACATGGTGGGGCATCCTTGCCTAGCCCGCCTGCACTCTGGCATTCTCCTGCAATGTCCTTGGATGTGGTGGGTCAGCCTGGCTGACTCCAGCTGTGCAGAGGCCCTGGGAGGGATGGATGGGTCCAGGTAAGGTACAGGTGTGGAAAGGACAGCTCCCTGGCAGGCAGAGCACAATGTCTGAGGCCTTGTGAGCAAACACACTGAGGCCTAGAGCAGGCTTGGAGGGGTCCCATGAGAGGGTGTGTGGAAACGTTCAAGTTGCAACAGACAGGAAGTCTGCAGACCAGAGTGGGCTCCCAACCATGGATCTGTGGGCTTCCAGCCCTGGCAGGACTACCTGTCAAGCCCAGATGGGTGCCGAGAATAAGGTGGAACGTCGGTCCTGGCCCCAGTCCTGCTCCATCTCGGTATTTCATAATCAGCACTCAGAAGTCTGCCAGCCGCACCTGCTCCCAGGGCAGCTCTGAATCAGGCTGAATTTACCATGTCCTCTGCCCCCTCTGGACGAGCTTGATAGTCCTGAGCCCCTGACCACCTCTGCTGCCTCTTCATCATGTGTTCCATCAGTTCCAGGGCCTTCTTCCCTGCTTCAGACCCCAAACAACCCCTTCCCCCACCCATGTGCTTTGCACCCAACTCCCTATTAGGAGATGATAAATCAGGCTATAGATAAATATTTATTGATCCAGACAGATGTTTGTGTTGGTGCTAAGTGATAAAAAGCAGATTGCAAGGGAGTTTGTATCTGTGCAATAACCCCAGGGGTGTGGTATGTATGTACAGAGAGAGTCTTTCAGGAAGCTCAGCCATATGTTATGAGCGACTGTCTTGGGGTGGGAGGTGGTGATATTCTGGAAGTCTTTTACTTTTCATCTTTCTCTCTATCATCTGATTATTTTTCAGTAAAGAAGTATTGTGTTTTTAGTAAATAAAAAAAAAAAAAAAAAAAACAACCAAAAGACAGTATTTTTATAAATTAAAAATGTAAGGTATTTCCAAGAGTCCCGATTCTCTGATGCAAGGGTAAGGTCAGCTGTGAGCCCTGGCCCCAGAGCAGAGTCAAGCCCAGTCCCCAAGTGTGGGGCCCAAGCTCCCTAGGGCAAGGGAAGGGGTGCTTAAGACTGTGACTGTTAGCAGCTATCCTGGTTTTTATCCAGCCCATCATCTGACAGTAGCTGCTTAACCTCTCTGTGTCTTGTTTGTCTGATGGAAAAAATGGGATAAGATCATTTTATGGATAATCTTAGGAGTATTTTGAGGATTAAATGAATTATTTATGTAACAAGTACTTTGCATGGTGTCTGGTATGTAGTAAGTATGCAACCAATGTTAACTCCTACAGGGAGAAGGCAGATAGGATTGGGTGGGGGTGTGTGTCTCACCTGGCACTCCAACACCATTTGGGTTCCTCCTTTTCATATCTCCAAAGTCCCGCCTAGCCTTTCTTTCTGTTTTAAAAAAGAAATTTAGTTCATTTTATTTTATTTTATTTTATTTTTGGCCAAGCTGCCCTGCATGCAGGATTTTAGTTCCCTGACCAGTGATTGAACCCCTGCCCTCAGTGGTCGAAGCACAAAATCCTAACCATACAGGACTGCCCGGAAAGTCCTCCATCTAGCCTTTCAACTCCATCTCAAACCTCACATCCTTTACTCAAGTTTCCTTTTCTGAGCCTCTGACCTGGAGTGGCTCCACTCTCCCCTGCATCTGTCTGTCACTCTGAACCAGGTTCCCTGAACGTGCCTCCCTTCTGTTGGTTAATTGGGCACTTGTTTCACTCCTTTTGGGAACCATATGCCACAAAACTATGCCGTGCCTTCCATGAATTATCTGAGTTGAATCACACGTTTTGAAGACAATCAGTTTGCCCTACGAAAATGCTGCTTGGAATCTCCCGGCTGGGCACCTGTGAGATGCTGACCTTCACTGCTTCGTGGCAACTGTCCTTCACTTGTTGCTTCACACCTGTGAGGAAGATTAATTGCACATTCAAAACATGATCTTTTGGGGAAAAATATGACCTTTGGTTATGTGTAAAGGCTCACCGTTTCAACAAGTTCCACCATTAACTTTGTTCTCTGCAAGGTCAGTTGTAAGTAAGGTTGTCTGAAGAAGCCGGTATCTGGCCACAAACTCACAAATGACTGGGATGGCGTCTCATTGCTGAGCAGTGATGGTTGCCGTTCCGGGCACATTTTAACACAAGGAAGTGTGCTGATCAGTGTGAGGCTATATTGTTGACCTGGAGTCAGCCACATTATATTTGGAGAAGGAAAATGCTAAATTTGTTAGGGTTTTGTTTTAGACTTACCTCTACACATCTTGGCAAATAAACTGTAAATCATCTCCATCTAGACCATACTTGCTTCTCAAATGTTTTTGTCTTCTGTTTGCTGGGGAGCCACAGAATCTTAATTGGAGGATGGCATTGAAACCTGCCAGCAAGCTGATGGGAATGCAAATTGGTACAACCACTATGGAGAACAGTATGGAGGACCTTCAAATCTAAAAATAGAACTATTGTATGATCCAGCAATCCCACTTCTGGGCATATATCCAGACAAAACTATGATTTGAAAAGATGCATGCGCCCCTATGTCCATAGCAGCGCTATTCACAGTAACCAAGACATGGTAGCAACCTAAACGTCCACTGACAGACGAATGAAGAAAATGTGGAACATATATACAGTTGAATACTACTCAGCCATAAAAAAGAATGAAGTAATGCCATTTGCATCAACATGGATGGACCCAGGGATTATCATACTAAGTGAAGTCAGAAAGAGAAAGACCATATGATATCACTTATAGGTGAAATCTAAAATGTGAAACAAATGCACGTATCTGCAAAACAGAAACAGATAGGTATGAAAAGAGATTTGTGGTTGCCAAGGGGGAGGGATGGGTTGTGAGTTTGGGATTAGCAGATACAAGCTATTACATGTAGGACGAGTAAACAACGAGGTCCTACTGTATAGCCTGAATATAGTGATGCACCGTAATGGAAAAGAACATGAACAAGAAGCTATATACATGTACAACTTCTCACTTCGCTGTATAGTAGAAGCTAACACATTACTATAAATCAACTATACTTCGATAAAATAAAAAGCAAAAAACAGAACCTGCCAGTGAGAAGTGGTTGTCGAGGGGGGCACCTCTTTGCCCGAGGCTGTGTTAACCTCACACACTGAAGTGAGGATGAGGGTTCAAGGCCTCATATCAAGGGTGTTTCATCTGGGGTAACCAGCCCTCCCCACCTCCTCCTGCCCAAAAAGCCCATTGAAGGCTAAAACCCAACAGCAAGGGCTGTTGTTACCCTGGGCATAGACCAGGTGCTCAGCAAATGCTTATAGATTTGTGGCCTATGACATTTATTTAGTGTCACTTTTGGGAAGGCAGAGAGTAGAGTACAGCATAAGGAGCCTACAGATTTAACGGAATAAAGAATTTCTGAATTGGGCTAAAAGATTGGAGTCTGTAAAGTAGGCAAAGAAAATGAAGACATGAAGGGGAATAGCACAGGGCTTTGGGGCATTATGGCCCCTTGCTCCCTGTGTTGAGGCCTGAGCCCCACTTCTCTGAGTCACGTCCAGGCAGTGGCATGCTGGGGTGATACAGAGGTGGTGCGAAGGGATCTGCCCTGACTTTGACCTGGGTCTTTGTTTTTCTGGAAGCATTCCACCTGGGCTCTTGGGACCCCTCTGTGCATGTGGGAGGAAATAAAGCATGGATGAGTGGATGGATGGATGGATGTTTGCTTAGTTTGAAAGCAAATCTGGAAAACTATGTGGGTCAAATGGGAAAAGTTGGAAATGAGGGTGGATTATTTATTGATTCAGAAGACCTTTAGCTTCCAGTTAGAATTGAAAAAATACAATAGAGATCATTCAAAGAGACAATGATTTCCTTTTGAATCTGGTCCAGAGTTGGTCCATAAAGAAAACTGAGCACCAAAAAATTGATGCTTTTGAACTATGGTGTTGGAGAAGATCCTTGAGAGTCCCTTGGACTGCAAGGAGATCCAACCAGTCCATCCTAAAGGAAATCAGTCCTGAATATTCATTGGAAGGACTGATGCTGAAGCTGAAGTTCCAATACTTTGGCCACATGATACAAAGAGCTGACTCATTAGAAAAGACCCTGATGCTGGGCAAGATGGAAGGCAGGAGGAGAAGGGGATGACAGAGGACGAGATGGTTGGATGGCATCACTGACTCAATGGACATGAGTTTGAGCAAGCTCCAGGAGATGGTGAAGGACCGGGAAGCCTGGCTTGCTGCAGTTCATGGGGTTGCACAGAGTTGGACACAACTGGATGACTAAACAACAAAAAGATGACTAAACAACAAAAAGATGACTAAACAACAAAAAGAACTATGCATGGGGGCTGAGGAGGGGGGAGTAATAGATTCATGCAGTTGTAAATGTCAGATCTAAACACCCAGTTCTAGGACAAGGAGGAGAGGCGGTGTGTGGACTCCAGGTAGAACGATGGGGAAGAACTAAACAAAGAGAGCCCCCGGTCCCAGAGCCTCGGGGCCTCAAGTCCTCTGTCCTGGTATCAGAACCATGTTTAACGGCACCTGCCTGACAATTCTCTCTCCTTCAAAAAACCTGGAATTACAGAAAGACTGTGTGGCACTGTTGGTTTCCCCAGCCTGGCTGAGCCTGACCTCCTCTCGTGGTTTCCACTGATAATTGAGTGGGAAACAGCTTTTACAAGGCTGTTATACTGCAATAATCTATAAGTCATTAACTGTAGCTATATTTAAGCCTGCCAGAATCAATCTCTAAGATCCCAGCAATTGTTATTGACATAAAGGCTAGTTCTGCAACAAATCCTTAAAAAACGATTCTAGATCTGGGACTGGGGATTGGCACTGCCCTCACCCTCCAATTCTACTTTGTTTCCTGAGGCTGGATGTAAACCGCACCCCACCCCCACCACCATATCCTTCTTAAAAGACTCTGCCATTGGAGGGTGTTACAAGCAAGCCTGTGGTAGATCTTAGATCTTTCGTATATACTTGGGCAGACATGAGATTAGAAACTGCTGAATACAGTATAAGCTGAAGCCAATGTTTTAGACTTTATGAATGATGCTGTGATGTGCTAAACTGTGTCTCCCCCAGTTTCAGGTATTGAAGTCCCAAACCCCAGTACTTCAAAATGTGTCTATATTGGAAGATGCAGTCACTAAAGAGAGGGTTAAGTTGAATGAGCCCATTGGGGTGGGACCCTAATCCAAGATGACCTGTGTCTTTGTAAGAAGAGGATGAGACACCAGGGGGCTAGTGTATTTGTCACTGGAGCTAATATCCAGGATAAAAAGCAGGTTTGAATAGTGCTCATTTCTGATCAGGATAATAGTTTTTTTTTTTCCCTGTATTTTATATAGAAAATATATTTCTATATCCTAAAATTTTACAAATGAATTGGTTTGGTAATAGTGGGAGAAGAGTTGAAACAAAAGGCAACAATAATGAAAACACAACTCTGGCCAGCCAGAACACCTCTGCTGGGTGTATGTGGGTGTCCGGCTCCCATGCTGATTTAATCCCAGATGGCAGGAGAGGAGCCCGGATGGCAAAGAGGGGGCGGGAGGCCTGGCTCCTGACGCAGCCGCCCCCTCAGCCTCTCATCCTGCTTGGTGCCTTACAAGGATGGTTGTCCTCAGATCTTTACTTATCTAGCTCCATATTCTGACTATCAGGAAAACATCTACCCTGCGAACCTTCAGGAACCCTTTCTACATTCCAGGCACTACTGTTTCTTCTGAGCCACTGAATTCTTTTTATTTAATCAACTTTGTGAGTCATTCTTCTTTAGGTTGGCAGCTAGGAAACTCAGAACCAAATAAATGGTCCACCTTTAGCTACTCTTTGTGATTTCACCCTCATCTCACAATCTCCAGGCCTCATGTGTTCGTTCTTCAATTTCCTCGTTAGTTTTTTTTTTAAAGATTTATTTGTTTGTTTGTTTCTGGTTGCACTGGCTCTCTGCTGCTGCTTGTGGTTTTTCTCTGGCTGCGGCTAGCAGGGCCTACTCTCCGTTGTGGTGTGCGGGCTTCTCATTGTGGTGGCTTCTCTTGGTGCAGAGAATGGGCTCCAGGTGCTCGGGTTTCAGTAGCTTTGGCACGTGGACTCAGTAGTTGCAGCTCCTGGGCTCTAGAGCACAGGCTTAGTTGCTCCAAGGACTTAGTTGCTCCAAGGCATGTGGAATCTTCTCGAATCAAGGAAAAAACCAGTGTCCCTTGCATTGCAAAGCAGATTCTTAACTGCTGAACCACCAGGGAAGCCCTCCTGACTAGTCTTTTTACCTTGTCTTGTGGAATATATGTTATGACATCCTTTAAACCTTTTTTGTCATCATATAATGGGTAAGTAAATAATTTGGCTACATGAATAGGACCTGCCTCAGTTTGCCTCCTGGCTCATTTCTGTATAACCTTTCCATACCTCTCTCCTATGCCTACACTGATATGGGTGTGCACACATATACACACTTTATGTACATTAGCTTTCTGGGTCTGTCTGGAGTTAACAGTGATATTTACCTGAATTCACCATATACCCTGGTACCTTTGCTTTTGCATCAACTTTGTCTACTGGTGGCTCTTTGCTCGAGCTTACAGATTCCTGCTAATCCTGAGTCTCCTCCTCAAGAAGGCTTCTTGCATCAGTTTCCCTTTTTCAGCCTCTCTGCTTAAGATGCTTCTCATAGAACCTTCTGGAAGTGTGTGCACACTGACTGCCATAGTCCGCTTGCTTCTCCTGATATTCTCAACCAAACTGCAAATTCCTCAGCAGCTGAGACTTTTAATTTTTTGAACATTTTCATTAAGTGCAAGTAAAATGCTCCCGACTCTTGTCCACATTGGAAAGAGTGACAAAATAGAAGCCAGCAAGGACACCTCAGAGAACGGACCTTTGTTTGGGTGAATTAAGATAGTCTGTGTAGGTTTGGTGAAGTCATTCAGTCTTTCGTCAGTGTCAATCAATGACGCTAGCTAAAATTGCTTGATTTCCCCTGGAGAGTAAGGTTTCACTCTATTAATAGCTGTCATAATAGATCACTTGGTTTAACACACACTGACCTCATATTCAGTTTTGCAGAGAGATGGGTCAGGTTTTCAGATTCTAAAAAGTCAACTTCTGTGCCTGTATATAATACATACATACATATGCTGCTGCTGCTAAGTCGCTTCAGTCGTGTCCGACTCTGCGTGACCCCATAGACGGCAGCCCACCAGGCTCCTCTGTCCCTGGGATTCTCCAGGCAAGAACACTGGAGTGGGTTGCCATTTCCTTCTCCAATGCATGAAAGTGAAAAGTGAAAGTGAAGTTGCTCAGTCGTGCCCGACTCTTAGCGACCCCATGGACTGCAGCCTACCAGGGTCCTTCGTCCATGGGATTTTCCAAGCAAGAGTACTGGAGTGGGTTGCCATTGCCTTCTCCAATACATACATATATACATGTTTAATTGAAGTATAGTTGATTTACAATGCTGTGTTAGTTTCTGGTATACAGCAAAGTCATTCAGTTACACATATACAAGTTCCCTGTGCTGTATAGTAGGACTTTATTGTTCATCTATAGACCAATGTATTTTTTAAAAATTGCCTTTTTTCTGTTTTTCTTCTTGCAGAAAGGAACTACTGAGTAAATGGTATAGATAGGTTTTATTTATTTGTTATTTATTTTTTTGGCCTCACCGCTAGGTATGCAGTTTCCTTATTCCCCAACCAGGGACCCAACCTGCAACCCCTGCAGGGGAAGCGCATTGTTAACCATCGGACCTTCAGGGAGTCTTTACACCAGTGTATTTTTGATTGTAGATTTCTATCTTTTCGATCTATACAGGACCCAGTGAATTTCCTTAGTGTTCACCATGAAACTCCAGATATGTCTTCCAGCCTGCCCTTTCTCCAGCCTCCTCTGTTTATAATGACATCCTCCTGGCTTCCCCAGAAACTTGAAACCTTGACTCAATCCCTGACATTTTAACCTCTTCTCTTCCTCCGTCCAGACCAGGGCTAAACGCCGAGGGCCAGACCACTGTCCACACCCGACACCTGCCATTCCTCTCTGTTCCCTCTGCTGTGCAACCTCTGAATCCTTGTTACCTGTCACAGCTGTGAGAACTCAATAACTCACCTCCGACCCCTCCTCTCCAACCCACCTCCCCTCCACAGGACAGAAGTCCTCCCAAAGCGCAAGTCCTTTCAACCCTTCCCCGGGTTGCTGGCCAGTTTGCTCACTCACACATGTGGCTAGACAGACCGACTGCCTCCAGTGGGTCCTCGCCATCTATGCAGTGATGTCTGAATTTCTTAGCAAGACCTTAATGACCCAATGGAGATAAGGCCTAATCTCTTCCTCTGGCTTCTCCACCACTTCTTCCCATTTCTTCCCAACTCTGCCATTTCCAAAATGACATCTACCCTTGAAGGTTCAACTTGAACGTTGTCTCTTCCATGCTTCCACTTGAATGAATCTATATCCCCCTCTACAATGTTCCAATGGAATTTAATTTATAACTGACTTCTCCCCTAGAACTAACTACCTTTCTTCCTTGACTTTCAAGGTTTGAATTTGATAACACGCCTGGGTTTCTCTCCCGAGATGCCGCTCGTGGGCAGGAAGGAACATGACTCTTGGCTTGCCATCCTTCAGAACACCTTGCAACTTACGTCTCCTTTTAGAAAGGTTGTTGAATATCATTAGTGCTTTGCAGTAACTAAGAAGACTTGATGATTGTTTATGAGTAGTGAGGGCTAGTGAATGTGATGTGGGAATCACAAAGAGGGGGGAAAAAACAGCCTTTCCCCCTAGGATGACTCATACTGGCAGCTAAGGCAATTAGGACATCTTCTGAGGTTTATTAAAATAAAAATCCTCTATAACCCCAGGCAAGATATTTAACTTCCTTGAGCCTCCCATGCCTCATCTGTCAAATATCTTACCTTCAAGAGCTTTTCTAAGGAAAAATATTTTTTTAAAAACATCCAAGTCTGTTAAGATCTTTTGGGTCTCCTGCATTGCAGGCAGATTCTTTACCATCTGAGCCACCAGGGAAGCCCTTACATTTTATAGGAAAAGCCATTGCATCATAACACACATATAAATGGGTTTGCAATGGTTAACTGGCAAAACTCCCAGCTCTGATGGTCAAAGGGAGCATCTGGAAATGAAGGCACGTCCCTCAGGTAGCATCCACCTGGGAGCCAGTTACTTCCTGTTAAGGAGCCAATGTCTTATTTAACTCGACCTTACAGATTTGGAAATGGCTCCAGCAGCTCTAGCTGGTCACTGTGCAGTCTGCAGTGCACGAGAGAGCTGTAAACTTGTTTCAGGAGCAAAGTAGGCACAGTAATAACCTGAGCAGTAAAATGAAGACTGTCGTTTAATAACTGAATTTGAAATAAGCGCTCTTCAGTTTTTGTGATGATACGAAAATACGGTGCACGTGGATCTATTAATAAAAGAAGCACCCATCCCGGCTAGGGATTAACACATTCCCTATGAGTCTAATTGGACCAGCCTGTACCCTCAGCAATATCAACTACAGGGTTGATAAAAGGAAAAAAAAAAAAAAACACCTCTTCATTGCAATACCCAGGTCCATCCTGTACCCTACTTCCTGCTTGTTTAAATACTTACCATTAACTTGAGTCCACATCATAGGTTTGGTTCAGGCATTTCCAAGTAACTTTTTTGCCTTGTTTGTAAAATACTGACTTAAAGACAGGATTCCTTCAGGCAGCGAAGAGAATAGAGCTGATAAATCGAGTGTCGTCTGCACATAGAGAGGGTGGAGAAGAGGAATAATTAACATTTCCTGAACACTGGCAAGGGTACAACCACTTTTTAAAATTTTATTTTTATTTTATGCTTTAAGTTTTCTTGAGTCAGCTGTGAGTATAAATAGGGGAGGCAGGTTCAAGAGGGAGGGGACATATGTATACTTAGGGTACAATCATTTTTTTTTAAGTTATTTATTTTTGGTTGCACTGAGTGTGTGCTTTCTCTAGTTGCAGAGATCTGGGGTTACTCTTTTGTTGAGGTGTGTGGGCTTCTCATTGCACGGGCTTCTCTCGGTGTAGAGCACAGGCTCTAACGTGCATGGGCTTCACTAGCTGGGGCTCCAGAGTACAGCACAGGCTCAGTAACCATGGTGCATAGGCTCAGTTGCCCCTTGGCTTGTGGGATCTTCCTGGACCAGGGATCAAACCAGAGTCCTTTGCCTTGCAAGGCAGATTCTTAACCACTGGACCACCAGGGAAGCTGGTACAACCAATTTTATGCACATTTTATATGAGGCAACTGGGGCTCAGAAACATGGTTACTGCCCAGAGTGAATGGGGTTCAGGAGTGCAGGTCCCAAGTGGTTAATTCGGGAACTCACACCCTTTGCAGCCCATCCCTGCTGCCTCTGCAGGCTTCAGGGCCCAGAGTGAGCAGACAACAAATGGCTTCTAGTTATGGCCCGTGCTTCTCTTTCGGGAATGCATTTGGCAGCCAGGTAACTTCAGATCCACGTGCTTTCCCTGCAGCATTGTCAGACTGTGAGGCTAGCAGACAAGGGTCAAGAGAAGGTGACCAGGGCCATAGGGCTGGGGCAGCACTGGAGCAGGCGGGAGCCCCAGGCCATGCGTGGCCAGGCTGCCCACCACCCGGACACCTTCACCCTTCCTGCTCCCACTGCCGTCATCTTCGTGGCCTTCATGGGGGATGGAAGCCTACTTTCCACCCACTCACCATGGAAATGTCTAAGCCCATTGCCTTGGAGCCCTCTGTCCTTAAGTGCTCTGTGGATCTCTTGAATGTGAGTTACTCCTCTGCTGTCATGAAATCCATTCAACAAGCATTAGTTCAGTGCCTAGCATGTGGAGGGGCCTGGGATTCAAGACAGATAAGAATGAGCTGCTGCCCTCTAGGGATTCCCTGTCTGTGGGGGCCAGTGAAGTAGCTGCGGGAGGAAAGGAATGTGGAGGGGTACACAGGTGAGCACAGAGGCGGAGGTGAATAAGCACCAGAAGGCTCCAGAGAGGGTAACATCGAGCTGCCTGTGAAAGGCGAGCCTCCCAGGGGCAGAAGGGAAGGGCACCAGGATATCAGACAGCCCAGGCATGCGGGCGAGTGCAGGATGCTTTAGGAAAACCAGCTGGAGCCAGAAAATGATTTGACTTAATCTTGTAGACAGTTGGCACCTCAGAAGGTTTGTGAGCAGTGAAGAGATGCAATCAGATTCATAGGAATTTTAAAAACCACCCACAAAATTGTGTGAAGACAGAAAGGGACTGAAGCCAGGGGACCAGTATTAGAAATACTTCTGTCACATTACAGAAGGCGGTCACAGTGACCTCAGCTTGCATAGTGGCACTTGGAAAGAAGGGCAGGGGACAGATGGCAGAAGTACTGGATGTGGTCTTGGAAGAGTGTGTGCACGTGGGGAAGGACCTACGCTACTCCATTTTGTTAAAGAAGACTCCATTTTGTAAAAATTCCCAGAAAAGAGCTTTTTGGAAATCCCTGAACCTCACCCCACCACCCTGGGACCAATCAGAACCCGTGGCAAGCCTGGGAAATGGGAACCAATCAGAACCCAACACCTAACCCTTCCACAGAAGGTAACCAACTAGATGTTTCCCAACCCGGAAACTCCCATTTTTCAAATTTTTCGTGGGAGAATACCCTACATAAGCAATAAAACCCAGAGCTCGGGGCTCCTCCCTATAGCTGCTGCGTCAGTATCGGTGGGAGCCCCAGCTCCAGCTTGGTAATAAAAACTCTCTTGCTTTTGCATCGGATACCGGCTCCCTGGTGGTCATTGGGAGATTTCGCAACTTGGGCACAACAGTGGCAATTTTCACCATTGTCCTGGTTCACTGGAAAAACAGCTTTAGCACTAAAATATCACTCCAGGTAAATAATATAATTTCTCCATGTCCATCTGTAAAATGGACATAATTCCACGTACTGAACAAGATGTTATAAATGTTAAAGATAACAAGCACATCACACTGCAAATAATGAATTGTCAATACATGTTAGTTATTATCACCGTACGTAATTCCCCTCACTTGAAAATAAGGTTGATATCAATATACCACCCTGTTCTCACAAGATAATTGAGCTAATATTCCAGTGTAAGGTAAAGCGCTTCATTTTTCTGGGGTAGATTTTATTCTTGTGAGATATGGGCACATAGATGTGTGTGTTTATCTCACTGTAGTGTCAAGATAAAAATAGATACTATCCTTCAACAGAAAGCTAGCGTAAGTGAAGCATGTTTATAAAGATTTATGTATGGAGCTACATTAACTCTTGAGAACTGAGGTATTTATAGTCATTATTACACTTCATTCTGAGAACAAGGACAGATGAACATGTCAAAAGTGTTGACAATTATTGTGCTCTTCTAATTTGATTTCTTACATATTCTAATCATGTTCTTTTAATTAGTAACCACTCTCATTCCTTGGCTTTGCACAAAGAGAGACTGAACTCACTTCCTAATGCAAAACAGTTTGTAATTTTTATGTAAGATGACATACTCTTAAGTAAAAAGAATGACAATTGTTTTTTCACTAAGGACTTAATAATGATAAAGAGAACTTAAACACATCACCAAGCAAGTATCTCATTTATAAAGAGTCTCACAAAATCACAGTGTTATCACTCTCAGATTCATCTGATTCAAAGTAAAGAGGACACTAAAACTGCCTATATTTTAGCTTTGGGAATTTATCCAAGAATTTGACCAGCAAGGATAAAGAGGAAAGAAGATGGCACATTTCAAAAACTTTGAAGAATATAGCTGTGAGGATCTCATTAGGAATATACTTGAGAGCTTGTTCGGCTGTCCTGATAACACCGGGCAGCGTGTATTCAGCTCACTGGTGGGCACAGCCCTGGCTGCACCATGTGCTCCACACACATCGTTTCATGGAACATGAACGGCTGATTGCCTCACATCACCAGGATTCTCTTCAGCATGATGCTTTATCATCACCTCCAGTGCTCCCAAACTTAATTTTACTGCTTCAGCAGGATTTCAGTTCCTTGGGATAAGGGCACTGTATATCTGGTTGGACAAATATTTACAGGGGAAAAAAAAGGAAATGATGAAGTCTTGAGTAGTTAGTGGTGCCTAGTCTCCATGAGCCCATCTTGTAGAAGAATCAAGATGTTTTTGTTCCTGGAGATACATGCTGAAGTATTAAGGGTAGAGTGTCTGGGTGTCTGCAATTCACTTTCAGTGGTTGAATGGAAAAAAAGTCATGCGTGCTGAGAGAGAGACAGAGATAGACAGAGATAGATAAAATGGGAGGCGGTTCAGCGAGGGAGAGAGAGACTGACAAAGATTGAAAAAAAGTGTGGCAGTGGGCAGACAACTGGTGAATCTTTTACCCAGAATTAAATCTAAAAAATCAAAAAACTATATGTAGAATTTTTTAAGATTTAGCAGCAGTTGAAGGGCAATAGAATTTGTCTGTGAATGCATTCAAAGTCCATAAATAAAACAAAGGTGACTCCTTCAAAGCAAATTTTTTCTTTTTATTATGATAGCTTCATTATGTTGACATCATTATATTAACTATGGTTCCTTTTTTTTAATGATTAATAGACTTTATTCTTTAGCACAGTTTTAGATTCACATGATAATTGGGCAACAGTACATAGAGGACCGTAGATAGAGGGCCAGACATCCACCACCCACACCCCTCCCCACCCGACTCCCCGCATTTCTACTACTAATAATATCTTTTAGTATGGTTACAATGAATGAACCAATACTGATACATTTTTATCAATTAAAGTGTGTGGTTTACAGGATATTTCACTTTTGTGTTATACATTGGGTTGTACATTCTATGGACTTTTGGCATACATATTTATATATATATATAAAATGATGTGTCTACCACTATAATATACAGAGCAGTCTCACTATCCTAAAAATCCTGTGTTCTGCCTATACATCCCATCCTCCTCCTAACCCCTGGCAACCACTGATCTTTTTTACTGCCTCCATAGTTTTGCCTTTTCCAGAATGTCATATAGTTGGAATCATACAGTATATAGCCTGGCTTCTCTCATTTAGCAATACTGTATGTATTTCAGATTTGTCTACATCTTTTCATGGCTTGAAAGCTCATTTCTTTTTTATCATTGAATAACATCCCATTGTCTGGATGTACCAGTTCGTTTATCCATTAACCTACAGAAGGACATCTTGGTTGTTTCCAGTGTTTTGTGAATGTAAACAAACGTGTGGATGCAGGTTCTTTGTTTCAACTCATCTAGGTAAATACCAAGGGGCTCAAATGCTGGATCATGCGGTCAGGCTCTGCTTGAGTGAGTGAGTGAAGTCGCTCAGTCGTGTCGGACTCTTTGCGACCCCGTGGACTGTAGCCTACCAGGTACCTCTGTCCTTAGCTTTGTGGAAAATTACCATGCTGTCTTCCAAGAATGGCTTCACCATTCTGCATTCCCACCAACAGGGAATGAGCGTTCCAGGTGCTCTGCATCCTTTCCAGGTTTGGTATTATTAGTTTTTTGGATTTTAGCCATTCTAGAAGGTATGCTGTAGTATTTCATTGTTTAACTTACAGATCTCTGACATGTAATGAATATTGCCCTCTCTATTTTGATGAGGAGTCTCTTCAGACCTTTTGCGCACTTTTACACTGGGCTGTTTGTTTTCTTACTGAGATTTGAATGACTTTTTTAGAAAAGTGGGTCATCTCATGAATAAATAAAGAAGAGTGAGGAAAGAGACTGGGTAACCATGGCAGAAACTACATTTGCCTTTTCCCTCACTATCAGAGCCCTAACACTGGTGCAGACAAGGTCCGTGGCTTACATTACTTAGCATTTTAGATTCTTTGGCATCTAGGGGTGGTCAGTGTGACACATGTCTGGCCAATCAGAAGCAGGCAGAGGTGGTGGTTGGGACCTCCCAGAAAGATCGTTAAGCGGAAGATTCAGTTGGCAGTCATCTCTTTGCTCTTGCGTCCTTTACTCGTCCCCCTACCGTTTTCCCAAGTACGAGACAACGTCCAGAGGGGAGCAGGCACATGTGAGACGAAGACAGAGTCACGTGTCAAGGACAGCAGAGACAATGGGGAGTAGGAGACTGACACTCACTGACCCCCTGGAGCTGAGGAAGAAGCCCCAGGCTGACTCCAGACTTGCTACTATGTGGTTTAAGAAACACTCCCTCTGCCCTCTCCCTCTTATACACTTGACTCAAGTTTCTGTTACAGGCAACCAATTGACTCCTGATTTGGCAACATTTTTCAAGCTCTGTTAAGTGTGAGGCATTAGCCCCTTACTGAAAGTGCTCTGAGCAATTTTATCTGAAGGACTGGTTCACAGAAGTACTATATTCGAAGAAAATTTTCTACATTATGGACACAGCACTAGGGTAGGGTTATATTTACTGGATGTTCCAGCACTGCTGTAGACATTATTCAGTGAGGAAACAGGAGTAGAAAGTAAGTGCTTTCCCTCATGGGATTTACCATCTGAGATCAGACCAACTTCTAGGAGACAACCCTGCACATATCAGTTTAGTTCAGTTCAGTTGCTCAGTCGTGTCTGACTCTTTGCGACCCCATGAATCGCAGTACGCCAGGCCTCCCTGTCAATCACCAATCCCGGAGTTCACTCAGACTCATGTCCATCGAGTCAGTGATGCCATCCAGCCATCTCATCCTCTGTCGTCCCCTTCTCCTGCCCCCAATCCCTCCCAGCATCAGAGTCTTTTCCAATGAGTCAACTCTTCTCATGAGGTGGCCAAAGTATTGGAGTTTCAGCTTTAGCATCATTCCTTCCAAAGAAATCCCAGGGTTGATCTCCTTCAGAATGGACTGGTTGGATCTCCTTGCAGTCCAAGGGACTCTCAAGAGTCTTCTCCAACACCACAGTTCAAAAGCATCAATTCTTCAACAATTAAGAGCTAATAGAAGGTGTAAATTAAATGTAGCAGCACTTTATATACGGTGGTGGGGGGTGGTCACTGAAGCCAGGAGGAGAAAGGCAAATGCGATTAGCAGCCCTGAAAACACACTCTGGGTAATCTATGCCTTCATGTTTTTGAATTCTAAATCAATGACCTAAATATAGACATGGAAGCTACTCCCCTGTGTAAGTGAAGACAGAATGAAGAAAAAACATTTTAACTTGAATGCCAGTTCAGCTTTGAATTGAGCAGAAATTTATCACTTGGGTATTGATACTTCAAATACAGAGCACTGTGATAATTCACTAATATCCTGTTTGCCTTATGAATGACCAGAATATTTCATGTTGCCATGAGATGGAAACTAAATATATGTCACCTTAAAACGGAGCTTCAGAAACCCTTCCTTTGGAAGTAATGTAGGTTAATAGATTACACATAAAGAGGGGTGCATGCTTTTTCTTCTGCATTTCCAGTGCTGCAAACATTGCTAAAATTGTTATCAACTATTATGCATTTTTCCTAGCATGTAGTTGCTGTTACCAGCAAGATGAGATGTGGGTAGTTACCACATGTCTGTAAAGACAACCTGAGTTAGTTTTTCTAGAACTCTTTTTATTTATTTATTTATTTTTTTAAAATTTATTTATTTATTTATTTTTAATTTTTTACTTTACAATTCTGTATTGGTTTTGGCATAGATTGACATGAATCCACCACAGGTGTACATGCGTTCCCAAACATGAACCCCCCTCCCACCCCCCTCCCCACAACATCTCTCTGGGTCATCCCCGCGCGTCAGCCCCAAGCGTGTCATATCCTGCACCAGACATAGACTGGCAATTCGATTCTTACATGATATTATACATGTTTCAATGCCATTCTCCCAAATCATCACACCCTCTCCCTCTCCCTCTGAGTCCAAAAGTCCGCTATACACATCTGTGTCTTTTTTGCTGTCCTGCATACAGGGTCATCATTGCCATCTTCCTAAATTCCATATATATGTGTTAGTATACTGTATTGGTGTTTTTCTTTCTGGCTCACTTCACTCTGTATAATCGGCTCCAGTTTCATCCATCTCATCAGAACTGATTCAAATGTATTCTTTTTAATGGCTGAGTAATACTCCATTGTGTATATGTACCACAGTGGATAAGAAAGCTGTGGTACATATACACAATGGAGTATTACTCAGCCATTAAAAAGAATACATTTGAATCAGTTCTAGAACTCTTTATTGGGATTTGAGCTTGGGATTTAGTGATCTTACTGGTAAATCAAAAGAATAAAGCTGTTGTTGTTCAGTTGCCAGGTCATGTCTGGGTCTTCATAACCCCATGGGCTGTAGGCACACCAGGCTTCCCTGCTGCTGCTAAGTCGCTTCAGTTGGGTCTGACTCTGTGCAATCCCATAGATGGCAGCACACCAGGCTCCTCTGTCTCTGGGATTCTCCAGGCAAGAATACTGGAGTGGGTTGCCATTTCCTTCTCCAATGCATGCATGCATGCCAAGTCGCTTCAGTTGTGTCTGACTCTGTGAGACTTCATGGACAGCAGCCCACCAGGCTCCTCCATCCACAGGATTCTCCAGGCAAGAATACTGGAGTGAGTTGCCATTTCCTTCTCCCAGGCCTCCCTGTCCCCTACCATCTCCTGGATTTTGCCCAAGTTCATGTCCATTGCATTGGTACTGCCATCCAACCATCCCATCCTCTGTTGCCCTGTTCTCCTCCTGCCTTCAATCTTTCCCAGCATCAGGGTCTTTTCCAATGAGTCAGCTCTTTGCATCAGGTGGCCCAAGTATTGGAGCTTGAGCTTCAGCTGAAGTTCCCCTTAACAATGAGTATTCAGGGTTGATTTCTTTTAAAATTGACTGGTTTGATCTCCTTGCTGTCCAGGGACTCTCAAGAGTCTTCTCCAGCACCACAGTTCAAAAGCATCAATTCTTTGACGCTCTGCCTTCTTTATGGTCCAGCTCTCACAACTGTATGTGACTACCAGAAAGACCATAGCCTTGACTATAGGGACTTTTGTCAGCAAAGTGATGTCTTTGCTTTTTAACACAGTGTCTAGGTTTGTCATAGCTTTCCTGCCAAGAAGCAATTGTCTTCTAATTTCATGGCTGCAGCCACCATCCGCAGTGGTTTTAGAGCCCAAGCAGAGGAAATCTGTCACTGCTTCCACCTTTCCCCCTTTTATTTGCCATGAAATGATGGGGCCAGATGCTATGATCTTGGTTTTTTTAACATTTAGTTTTAAGCCTCCTTTTTCAGTTTCCTTCACCCTCATCAAGAGGTTCTTTAATTCCTTTAGCTTTCTGCCATTAGAGTGGTATCATCCGCATATCTGAAGTTGTTGCTGTCTCTTCCTGCAAGCTTGATTCCATCTTTTAACTCATCCAGCCCTGCATTTCTCATGATGTGCTCAGTGCATAAGTTAAAAAACAGGGTGACAATAAACAGTCTATCATACTCCTTTCTGAGTCCTGAATCAGTCAGTTGTTCCATACAAGGTTTTAACTATTGCTTCTTGACCAACATACAGGTTTCTCAGGAGGCAGGTAAGATGGTCTGATATTCCCATCTCTTTAAGTGTTTTCCACGGTTTGTTATGATCCACACATCCTTCAAGACCTGGGAGAACATAATTGGCTTTCTCTCTCTCTCTTTTTGTCTTCCTTTCCTCCCTTTTCCTCCCCTCTTCTTTTCTGTCCTTTCCTTAAGTTTACCCCTAAGTCATTAAGTCCCACTGCCAGGGGGCTTGGCTGAGTACCCTGCGTTTAATAGATATTGTGGATTCTCTCACATTTGGAAAGAGGGAGACTGGAGTTGGGGGAATAAGAAGGGAAAACATCTGCAGAGGGAGATGAGAAGGCTCTGCAGGGAGGCCGTAAAGGATTTGAGAAGGGCATAAGACCAACCGCGGGCACGGCTCTAATCCTCTCAGGGCGGCCAGCCCTCAACTCTGCAGCACGCAGGTACATGCATCTCTGTCTGCAAGATCCCTCCAAGCCCGACAAGGTTCGGGTAGAGGAGGACACCCGAAGGGACTGCAGTGCGCCCATCGTAAGCGGAAAGGATGCGCGGCCCCCACACCAAACTCTGCCCGAAGCGTCCTCACCTGTCCACCCCCCCGGGGGAGGGACTCCGGTCAGAGCCTCATCCCCAAGCTCGGGGCGGAGGACCAACGCTGAGAGCCACCTCCTCCGCAATGCCCCTCCCCTCGGCGCAGACACGCCGCGCTCCTGCCGCACCCCCATTGGCCGAAGCGCCCGCCAATCCAAGAGCAGCGGCCGGTGAGCGGGCTCTGGTTGGTGGAGCCGGCGCTGGGCCCCACCCCGCTCCGCCGAGCCCCCCGCCGGGAGGGGGCGTGGC
>NW_024070208.1:32842250-32913193 GCF_014754425.2 Oryx dammah | reverse complement strand
GCGGGGCGGTGCGGGCGGTGCGGGCGGTGCGGGGCGGCGGCGGCGGCGGCGGGACCATGGAGCTGGGGGCGCGGACCGGTGAGTGCGCGCTGCGGCCGGCCGGCTGTCTGTCCCCGGCCTCGATCCCTGCCGGCTCCGGGCCGGGCGGAGGCGGGCCCCCGCAGCCCCGCGGCCAAGTGAACTTGCTGCATCGCCCGGGCGCCTGGGCGATCGACGGGGCCCAGTGCGGCCCGGCGCATCCTCCCCGCCGGCTTCCCGCGGTCGGTCTGCGGCCCTTGGCCCCGGTACGCGCTTCCCGGCCGCAGGGCGGGCGCCCGGGCCTCGGCCCGCGCCGCACACAGGAGCGCGGGGCTGCCCAGCGCCCGGGAACCTCGCGCCCCTCCGGGCTGCGCGCGCCCTCGCCGCACCTTGGCCCGTCCCCGCGTGCCCGCCGCCCGGGGTCCGGCCCTCTCCGCTCGGCTCGGCCCTCCCCCGGTGCTGCGGGAACCCGAGGTCAGGGTCCCGGCCTTGGCCTTCGGGCTGGGCTCCGGGAAGGGGTCGGCAGCCTATGAGCGGCGCGCTGCGGGGCCGCGGGGCTGCGGGGTCGCTGGGAAGGGATGCGTCCTCCGGGGAGACTCTCCCGGCGGGGCCCGGGGCTTCGGCCGGGGTGGGGGAAGCCTTTGCTTCTCTCGGTGTGCCGGCTCACGGGCAATGGCGATTTCTTCTTGGTTCAGTCTCTGCAAGGGAGAGTTCCCTGGTGGAGAGCAGAGTTCTTAATTATTAAGAAACTCAGCCGTAGGCTTAAGGGATGAATGGAACATCTCATTTCTTAGCTGCTATTGGGCGGAATAGGAATTCTTTCTCATTTGGGGGTGAATTTTAAATACTCAGTCACTACTAGCAATAATTACTAAGTTTTTAAAAGCTGACACTTTAAAAGGTCTGCTTTAGCTTTTGAAGTGCTTCAAATCAAGTGTCTCGTGGGGCAGGAGATACTAAAGAACTGGAATCCACATTTTTTAAGGGGAGGAGCCGGCCATTAGAAGTGTTTTGCATCTTAAAAAAAAAAATGAGGTTTGCCAAAAGTTTAAAATGTCTGCTTCTCTATCGAAATTAGGTTCAAAGTGTTATAATTGACTTACATTTCTTTTGCCTCTAGGGCAAATTCCGTTGAAGGTTGGTTGCTTCTTTTTGTATCTGCTTCACCCAACTTTCCTTTTCTAGCCGTGAAACAATGCGGAGATTCTTGAAAGCTAGTTCTTTTTATCTGCTTGAGAGGTTAAACAAAAGGAAGCCGGCCTGGTCTTTCCCATAGGCAGTTTTCATTGTGTGTCTGGGCTCCTTTCTAAGAACAGCCACAGTCAGACTCATTTTTCTTCATTTTTAAAGACCTTCTTAATTTATATTCATGAGAGTTGTGTCTTTTCAGACGTTTCGAGCTCACTAGGTTGGAAAGTTTGGTTGGCTTTATGTAGTTACCATCTGACCTGTAGTCTCTGTTTTCTTACCACAGTGAAAAGCTTGTTCTAGAACTATCTACGTATAAAAATTGTTCCTGCCCTTCTGGTTGCTGACCTGAAGTTGCATTATAGCATCGTTTTCTCTGTCTGTCTCAGATTTATTGACCAAATAGTCAATGATGTTCTACACCATTTTTACAAATTCTGAATATAAAGGTAGAAAAACACACTTTGCTAAGCAGTCCTGCCAGCATTAGCACATCCCTCCTCTTAAGTGTGCGCATCCCTCCTCTACAAGTGTGTCCTTGTAGGTGGGCTTTACCCTTCTTCCTGTAGAGACCTGCATGTGACAAGGAACTTTTGGTTATTGGAACATTTTGATTGAAACAGTTGCCTGTTTCAAGTGTTCAGAGTTAATCTGAGCTCCTGGGCCACTGCTGATGATCTTTCAGAGTGCCCAGAACTGTCTCGGAAGAATAACTATTTGAGATTGTGTTTTCCAGGCATAGGCGACTGTCATTCTTTATATTTTCTTGGGAGCGCCTCCACATGGCTGGACAGACCGCAAATGCTCGACTTCTCTTTTCCATCCTTGTTTCTCAGCACCTGGTTTTTCCAAATCCTCTTGGCATTTGGACCTCTGCATTCCTCTTCAGGGCTGGTTCTTTACCCCCAACTCATTTTAGGTAGGTAATACTGGAATATCGTAGACCAGCAGTGCATAAATAATGCATATTGTATAATAAATTTAACATCACTCTAGAGATCAGTGGAGTGGAAAGTCTGCAGTCTCCTCTCCTCCTCTTACTGGCGCCCTAGTCCTGTCCTGTTTCCTTCTCCATGGTCAGGTGTGTCCTTGGAGAACGGGCAGCGGGGCAAGGCTGGAGGGAGGGGAGGTTGAGGAGTAGGACGCGGTGGTGTGTGTGTTGGGAGAGGGAGGGGACAGGGCCATGCAGGGTGTTGGTTGGTGGGTCTCTGCTGTCCCTAGACACCAGGTCAGGGAATAGCAACCATTCCCTTGGGGGAAGATGCTGACCTTGTCAAGTTCAAGGTGCCTGCAGGGCGCATCGGTCAGTGGCTGCACTGGGATCTGGATATTGGGAGGTGTCTGGACTAGGAGACACATACTCGAGAGTTCTCAGCACTGGCTCCCAAACTACTTGCCACAGTGAACTCGCAGGGAGACTGTGGGGATTAAATTGTTGAAGGACCCTCAGCTGTGCAAACACCTGTCCTCCCTGAGCACCCAGGGACAGCTTCCACCAGGGTTTCTACCAAATTCCTTCTGATGGTGTCGTCTTTGCAAAGCTGTGACTTCCCTGCTTGCTAGGGAAGGGGTTGGGGGAGTGGTATCCAGTCTAACTCCAGGTGTGAGCTGTTCCACACAGGCACGTGGGCTGTTCATGGTTTATTTAACAGTGAAGTAAAATACCCATTTTCTCTCAATAGAAGTGCACTGTTTTCAAATGGGTACTAAGTTGCTAGTAGATACTTGTTACTTGCATGTAGCTAAAGGTTTCATTACTCCCTGGCTGTTTTCTGGTTGCAGTCAAGAGGGTGCAGTGAGCAGAGAAAGTTCTGGAACCTCTGCCTTTGTTAACAGCGGAGGCTGTGGAGTAGATCGGGTTATTCAGGAAGCATGTGTAGAGTGAGAAGAGAAGTGAAGAGAATGGACTCTATGGGGTTCTCGTATTTAAAAGGCAGGCTGCCCCGTCGAGACTGAAAGAATGGGAGTTGGGGACATGGGTGGTGTCTGGGAAACCATGATACAGTGCAGCGTCATTCAAGGGGGATGATAGCAGCCAGGTCATCACAGAGGTGATGGTAGTGGTGGCACGGTGACGGGAACAGGAGCGAGACAACTGGTTTGTGAGTGAGCTTCCTTGTAAACGGGGGCCAGAGTGTGGTGCTGAAGGGTGATGGAGGAGGGTAGGCGAAGGGGGGCAGTTACTTCTCTTTTACTGGAGGGGTGTGAGCATATTGAAGGACCAAGGGGCAGAAGGTGCTAGACAGACATGCCATTGGATGGTGGTTTCAAGGTTTCTGTTGGATTTAGCCCTAGGATGTAATCACTGAGTTTGGCAGGAGGCATCTCAAGGGCGCCTCACTGCTGTGGACTGGGGGGTGATGGAGGTAAGGGGGTGGAGCCAGTCAGGGAAGGCTAGATTTTGCAGGGGAGAGAGGGGCCTTCGCTTAGAGAGGAGCCCTAGCGCAGGGTGAGTTTTGTGTTTCGTGACAAGTACGGAACAGGGACCGGCACTCAGGGAGAGGGTTGTTATGAAATGAACTAAAATGGAACTGTTGCCGGAGATAGTAAAATCTTTGGACTGGGACTTCTGTGCTGGTCCAGTGGCTAAGACTCCATGCTCCCAATGCAGGGCCTCAGGTTTAATTCCTGGTCGAGGAACTAGAACCCACATACCACAACTAAAGACTATGCCTGCCACAGCAGAGATCAAAGACCCTACATGCTGCAACTAAGACCCAGCGCAGCCAAAATAAATAAATAAAAATAAATATTTTTAAAAAAGTTTGGATTGCACTGTAGCACAACTTTTAAGGTCCAGTACTGTCAGAAGTTTCTCTTGTTAAAAGCAGTCTTCTTAAGATGCTGTTTTCCTCTTAAGGCACGCTTTTCCTGCAGCAGGTGGTTCTTCTGAGGGTGGGTATTTGTGTGCACAGCCTTGTCATTTTCCCAGGTCCTGGTGTCCTCAGAGGGTCACATTGTGACGTCCTCTCTCTGGCTGCCCTTTCCTGGCAGTGCTTCCCTGGCCACTGACCTCAAGGCCAGTCTTGTTTGTTTCCGATCAGAGCCCCTCCCCCTTAACTTAATAGATGTCCTTCAATTCGAATATTCTCCATATTCAGATTTCACTCCGGATCTTTGGAGTCACCCTGATCTGTTTTTTTCCCTGGACCATGCCTCTTGTCTCTGAGGTTAGCTCTTCTTCACCTCTGTTGACTTTTTATTTTTAAAAAATTTTAAATATCCCAAACACCCCAGGGTATTTTCTCACTTTTTCAGGTCTGCTAGAGCCTCAGCCTCGATTCTGAGCTCAGCATCTGGGATCATTTCTCAGACTTTTTACAGATGAAACTTTTTTCCCTCTTATGCCTGTTGTTGGGGTGTCCTCTGACCTGGAACAATGGTCTTGAAATTGATGTAAAGATGTTTTCAGTTGTGTTCCATATTCTTGAACCTTTTCAGTGTTTTATTTATTTTAATTTCTTTCTTTTAGTTTTTGCTTTCTGGTTCTATTCAGGAGGTCCCCTCATGTTTAGATGACTACCATGTATCATGATAGTTACTGGTGGTGACAGGATTGATACAGCCAAACTCCTGTCCTCTAAAGCCAGAGAGGTGAGGCAGAGGGTTAATTGTCTCATTCATCATCTATAAACTCCTGATGGGCAGGAACCGGACAGGTGGTGCCTGTCTTGGTAGATGTGTCTGGCTTTGTCAGATGACCTCAGGTAAAGACCTCGATAGCTCATAGCCTTAGCTCAAAGGGGTAACACTCATTTGTCTTCCACCAGCCAACTTGACCTTTGGTCTCTGAGTACTTCTTACAGTATTGGACATTAAAAGTTGTGTTCCAGTACTATCCAAAGTTTTTTTTTTTTAATATTTATTTTTATTATTTTGGCTGTCCTGGGTCTTAGTTGCAGCCTGTAGGGTCTTTGATATTTGTTGTGGCAGGTGGAGTCTTTAGTTGTGGCATATGGGATCTAGTTCCCTGACCAGGGCTTGAACCTAGGTCCGCTGCATTGGGAGCACGGAGTCTGCCACTGGACCATGACGGAAGTCCCAATCCAAAGATTTTATTATCTACGGCAACAGTTCCATTTTAGTTCATCTCCTACCATCTTCTCCCTGAGTGCCGGTCCCCGCTTTGTGCTTGTCAACAGTTCAGTGAAATTCTGTTGGCAGTGTAAAGGTATGGATGTGATTGACTGTGAACCGGAGCCCATGTGGCCATATTTTATCCACTAAATGAATGAAATAGTGTATTCCTTGCACATAGAAGAGCCTCAACAAATATTTTTTCATTGACTGAATGTCATAAGTTTTGATTCATGACCTAAGCAGAGCACTACCCCTACTGTGTAATTTAAAAACTTGATTGGAGTAATTTTGTCCTGCAGGCATCACACTTATTTTCTTTCAGCATCTCATTGTATATGACACCGTGGTTTTTGGTTTTCACCTGTTCCTTTATGTAGTGCTGGGTTAGGGAATTACCTGGGCAGATTTCCGCTTTGGCCTGACATTGTAACTCTTTCCTCAGGCTAGAATGAATGCTTCTGGAGAGGCTCAGGGATTTAAATTACTCCTTGTGGTGCCTGGAAGGAATAGTGCCTAAACAGAGAGCCAAGTGTCCAGTCCAAAGTGGGATGGCATTAACCAGGAAGTTGCAAGGAGGGAGACGAAGCAGCATGTGCTCCTGTTGGTCTCGTCCTGTGAGCGGCTGTCCATAGCCTGGAAAGGGAGCCACAGAGTCACCTTCCGTTCCTGCAAAGTAACATCTTAATTTTGGTGCCATGATTGTAATTTTCTAATATAAGACATTCATCTATTTCAATAGTAATAGAAAACTAATTTGTTTTATAACCAACCTGTAGATTTAGAACATATCTTCATTCTTGGTTTTCTATAGGATTTGTCTCCCATTTTTGTACACCCTTTAGAGTTAACGACCTTGATTATTGATTTAAAAAACAGCAATACACAGAATCCCCCAAACTCCCCAGTCACCTGTCTTGGGATTTCAATTACACACGGCAAACAGCTTTGTTTCCAAAGGCTTGACTGAAGTGGAAGTTGTTCTTTGAGATATCCCAGGGAGGAAGATTATTAAAACGTTACTTCTTTATACAAATTGGCATTGTAATTTTGAATGGTTACAGGCTTGTCAACCTTAGTGAAGTCCCTACCTGAGCCTAATTAAAAATGCATACCTTCTGCACTGTTTGTCCATTGCAGTCACATAGGTTAGTTTAAAACTTCTTCCATTTCCAGGATGTCCAGGACATCCTGGACATTCTGCTCCTCCAAAAAAAAGTTATGGACATGACAAAACCTTAAGGCATCATTTGAAAGAACTGTATTAGGGATTAGGCATTAAAGGGTTTAGAAGAGAATTTATTTTAAGCCACATCTGTGGCCACTATTTCCTGCTACACAGTTTGGAAGTTTGTGGCTTTATTTCTTCAGCTATTTGGTTGCTAATGATTGTCAAATTTCATTTGAAACAAATGATATTGCCCTGTATTTTAATATTTACTCAGCATTTTTTTTCTTTTTTTGGGGGGGCACCGAAGTAGATCCACTGTGTATACGTGAAAATTCCAAGTACAGTTTTGTTTAAATGGAATGTGTACTCTCTCCAAATATTTATTGGGATACTTGATGATTTTATTGGACAGAAACAGTGGGGGCTTATCTCTCTTGTTCCCCCATTACATAAAGGCTTGAATTAACTTATAGGAGATACTCATAATAATAAAGCTCTTATAAATAATGAGAATCAAAACTCTGTGAAGATCGGAAATTAAAATAACAATACCTGTACTGTCAGTGGCATTCGAGCCTCCCAGGTCGTTGTTTTAGATGCGATGGACTTATTTGAATAATGCAAGATGTCAGTGACTCAACACGAGAAGCACCTTGGCTTGAGGTGGTGTGTGTTGGAAGCTCTGTTGGAATTCAGTTTATTCCTCTACTTACAAGTAATTTGAAGGCCGTTGTATTCTTCCTTCTCTATTAATGCTGGAAGGCATGGTCATAGGTGGATTTTTCACTCTTCTTATGGATGGTTTGAGGGAGAATGGGGAGATTTGGAATTAGGTAGCCTGGAAGTCCTGCCAGGCCAGCATAATTTTAATATCTAATATTGTCAAGGATGTTACAAGGAAAAAAATTAAAAGGCAGTCTCATTCATGAACATGCTTGCTAAATCCTAAAAAATAATAGTTAGATCTATCACTATAAAAGGACAATATATCATGTGCTATTTGTGTTTATTTTAGAATGCAGTGTTGGTTTAGCATTCAGAATCCAGTGTATGTCACCATATTAATGAAGGGAAAAAAAGCTAGACAATCACCATTAGATGCAGGAAACACTAAATTTAATATCTATTTGTGATGAAAAACTTTCAAGAAAACTAGGAAGAGTATCTGTAAGAAAATGTGCAGCAGATGTCATATTGGTGGTGAAATAATAAAAAGTGACCTTCTGAAATTGGAAATGAGATACAGATGCTTGTTATTATCACATTTATTCAGCATTATGTTGTAGGTTCTTGCCAGTGCAGTAAAATAAGAAAAAGAAATGAAAGATACAAGAGTTAGAAGAGGAGAAAATTTAGTACATGCAGGCAAAACTATTTTGTATGTATAAACATCCAAAAGATTATGTGTAAGCTATTAGACTTAAGATGTGTGTTTAGCCCGCTTGCTAGATTCTCTGTAGCCATAAACAATTAGAAATGAAGTTAATAAAGGTACTGTTTATAATAACAGTAAGTATCTGAATATACAGGAGTAGAACTTGCAAGTAATTTGCAATACCTTTACGTAGAAAACCTTAAAATATTTATAAAATTCAAGGAACAGGTAAGTAAAGAAGGAATATACTATGTTCATGGAATGAAAGACTAATATTACAGAGATGTCCATTCTCCCTAAATTGATATGGTTCCTTTCAACTCTAGTCCATAGCCTGAAAAAATCTGGAGGTGTGGAAATTGGCTTTGTGTTTATTTGTTTCTAGGATTTATACAAATGTAGAGAGCAAAGAATTTCAAGACACCCTTGAATAAGAACAGGTGGCAGGACTTATCAGATATCAAGTGTTTACAAAGTCATATATTCTAGACAGTGCAATATTGGCACAAGCGTAGGCAAACAGATTAATGAAACTGCATAGAAAGCCCTGAAACAGAACCAGAAATGTGTAGACATTTGATGGTATTACATACAGAAAGTTTGGAAAGTATGGTCTTTTTGAGAATTGATGTGTGATCCAAAAGAAAAATGGGTAAGAGATTTGAATAAGTATTTTACAGATGTACAGGTATGGCCATACAGATGGCCAGTGACCACATGAAAAGAGGCTTAAATTCATTAGGAATCAGGAAGCACAGATAGAAATAATCCTGAGATGCCACCGTAGAATCATCAGCTTGGCTCACGTGGAAAAGGCCAGACAGAGGCCTGTAGTGTGCAGAGCAGTGGGGCAGCAGGCACCCGTATCCCTGACCCATGGGTGTGCAAACTGTCACAAATATGGAGAATTGTCAGGCATTATTTACTAAAGCTGACTATCCACATACCGTGTGAGCTAGAATCTCTGTTCTAGGTGTACATACATCCAGCAGAAATGCTTGACCCTACCAGGATGCAGGTATGGTGGTGTTCGCAGCAGCATTACTGTAATAGCCTGTTTGGAAACAGCCTAGGTGTTCATCAGCAGTAGAGTGACTGAGTAAATTGTGGTGAATTCACATATTGTTCAGCGATAGAAATGGAAAACATTATGTTGCATGCAGTAACAATGATAATCTCATACATTTAATGTTGGGCAGAAGATGCTAAACAGCAGAATTCATAACTGCGAGATTTCACTTAAATAAAATTAAAAAGAGGTGTTAATGAGGGAAGTGATTCCCTTTGGGAAGGAGAAAGGATTAACACCTGAGCAGGCATAGAGGGCACATCTGAGGGTGCTGGCAGTGCCCTGCTTCATGATCTCTGTGAATTACCTGGGTTTGTCTACTTCATGGTAATTCTGTATAAGTTGTAGGTTTAGGGGGCTGTGAACCTTTTTGTAGATGTGAAATATTTCCAAGAAAAAAATTTTAAACATTTAAGTAGAAAAAGAAAAGGAAGAGGCCATTTGAGTCTTTTAAATGTTTTTAATGTAATTAAAAAGAAAAACCTTTGTTTTCACCTTGTTGTTGTTGTTCAGTCACCAGTCGTGTCCGACTCTTTGCGACCCCATGGACTGCAGCATGCCAGGCCTCCCTGTCCCTCACCATCTCCTGGAGTTTGCCCAAGTTCATGTTCATTGCATGGATGATGGCTTCCAGCCATCTCATCCTCTGACACCCTCTTCTCCTTCTGCCCTCAATCTTTCCCAACATCTGGGACTTTTCCAATGAGTCGTCTGTTCACATCAGATGACCAAAATACTGAAGCTTCAGCTTCAGCATCAGTCCTTTCAGTGAATATTCAGGGTTGATCTCTCTTAAGATTGACTGGTTTGATCTTGCAGTCCAAGGGACTTTCAGGAGTCTCCTCCAGCACCACAGTTCAAAGTCATCAGTTCTTTGGCGTTCTGCCTTTTATACGGTCCAATTCTCACAACCACTGGGAAGACCATAGCCTTGACTATATGGACCTTTGTTGGTAGAGTAATGTCTCTGCTTTTCAACACACTGTCTAGGTTTGTCATTGCTTTCCGGCCAGGAAGCAGTCGTCTTCTGGTTTCATGGCGCCACAGTTGTTTTGTGCTGGTTTGTGTCCTGTGACTCTGTAGAACTTGTCTTTTGGTTTTAGCAGTGTCACTGTGGATTCCCTAGGACTTTCTACATATAGGATCATGACATGCTCTAGTTATGAAATTGACTGCTGCTGCTGCTAAGTCGCTTCAGTCGTGTCCAACTCTGTGCGACCCCAGAGACGGCAGCCCACCATGCTCCTCCATCCCTGGGATTCTCCAGGCAAGAACACTGGAGTGGGTTGCCATTTCCTTCTCAAGTGCCTGAAAGTGAAAAGTGAAAGTGAAGTCGCTCAGTCGTGTCCGACTGCTAGCAACCCCATGGACTGCAGCCTACCAGGCTCCTCCATCCATGGGATTTTCCAGGCAAGAGTACTGGAGTGGGGTGCCATTGCCTTCTCCATGTTAATATGACATGTTGTGCTAATTAAATTTGCGGGGTTAAGCTAACTTTGCATTCCTGGGATAAATCCAATTTGTTCATGATATGTAACTCTTTATATGTTTCTAGATTTGATTTGTTAATATTTTGTTGAAGGTTTTTGCATCTAATTCAGGAGGGATATTGATGCATAGTTTCCTTGTGGTATTTTGTCTGGCTTTGGTGTCAGCATAAAACTGGTTCATAGAATGAATTAGGAAGTGTTTGCTCTTGTAGCAGAATTTGTGAAAGATTGGTATTTATTTCTTTTTAGATACTCACCTGGGAAGTCATTTCGACCTGAGCTTTTCTCTGTGGGAAGATGTTTAATTACTAATTCAGTCTCTTAACTTGCTGTCTATTTATCCAGCTTTTCTCTTTCTAAGTCAGTTTTGTTAATTTATATGTTTCTAGGAATTTCTCTTTTCATCTAAATTGTCTAGCTTAGTGGCAGAAACATCTTCAGAGTAGTCCCTTGTAATCCTTAGTAGTGATCCATGTCTGTTCTTTCCTTCCTGACTTTACCGATTTGTGATTCCTCTCCTTGTTTCATGGGCAGTCTAAAGGTGCGTCGGTTTTGTTAATCTTCTACCAGCTAGGTGGAACTTAACTTCAAAACTGTTGAAAAATGATCTATGAATGTGTTTTAGACTATAGAATTTTAGAATGACAGTTGTCCGGAACTGTCTTTTTACTGTGAAACTGTTGTACAGCAAGACTAGATAAACTAGATTAAAACACAAAAGTAAATAAAATACGCAAGCTAGAGAAGGAGAAAGATGGTGATGGTCCATTATAGGTAAATTATTTAATTATAATTTTTGCTTCCCTTTTATTGAGTAATTTTGGAAATAGGCAAGTAAAATTCAAGTACTTTAATGTTTTGTGGATTCCAGACAAACATTAAATCAAAATACGAAAGATAGGAAATAGGTTGAAAATAATAGTTCTTCTTTATGAGGGAACATTTGTATTTTGGTTTGTTTTCCAGATATAACAAAATCTCATATATATTATCACCTTGCCTATTTTACCATTTTTCTTTTGTCTCTGAACTTTTGGGGGGGAAATGAAAAAAAAAAAGAAAAAGAAAAACGTGACTCTCTTTGCGTCCTGGTGATCCTGCTCCATCCCTCACTATGATCTTTAGAGATGGTGTGTACCTTTGTGAGGAGCTTCCCCAGTGGCTCACAGGTAGAGAATCTGCTTGCAATGCAGAAGACTTGGGTTCAGTCCCTGGGTCGGGAAAATCCCCTGGAGGAGTGCATAGCAACGCACTCCAGTACTCTTGCCTGGAAAATCCCATGGACAGAGGAGCCTGGCGGGCTGCAGTCCACGGGGTCGTACACAGTCGGACACGACAGCAATATTCTTGTGATGACCCTTTCCAGCGGGAGACGCCGTTCTAACAGTGAGCATGCCCACTGATCATGCATGGTCGTCAGAAACAAATGAATGAGCCCAGAGAAAAATGAAACTGAATCTTGCCCGAAAAACATGATTTCTGGGTTGACTGCCTTTCGGAAGCCTTAGCTGTTGAAAATTAGAGATGCGTGTATTTCCAGTCACTTCTTATTGTGTATTTTGGGGTTTCCAGTATTTCCAAGGCACTTGAAAATAACCTCTTCAGTTTTTCCTTTTAGAGCAGTTATTAGGATAGGTTCTTATTAATGTGAATGTGTCCAAAAGTTGGCTTTCGTGTTTTTTTCCCCCTCAGAAGTGCTATAGCATAATGTATTTAAAAATATGTGCAGTTTCTGTTTCTATTAGGAACATCTCAAAAAACCTCAGTGAATGGAATCCCTTTCAATGGGCTTTGTATAAAAGCAGCCAAGCATTAGATTCATATGCTTTTGTAGGTCTAGTTAGCTTTGAAATATTATTTCTGAAGTGTTGGATTTCATATAATACATTTCAGCACTTTGTTGACTTTTTTCTGCCCCGTAATTCTAGCGTCAGCCTCAAATTATTTCTGGTACTTTCAGATTTTTTTTTTTTAAGATTATGTTTGTTTTACAAGCACTGGTTTGTTGGTGAAATGAGAAACGCTTCCTTCTCTGGATGGATGGAATATGATTTCTTTTCCTGAATTGAGTGAAATTTGATATATCTCAAGTACTAAAATATATAAGAAAGTACTAAAATATATAAGATTCAGCAAGTTTTATTTAAATTTAAGTTCCCAGAAGTTCTGAAGTGCCAGAGATATGAACAGTAATGAGTTAAGCCACATTTTAGGAAAGTTGAATAAATCTAAACCCAGAGAGGTTTCAGTTGACCAAAACTTTTTGATCTGTTGTCCTTCCTTCTCCCCCGTTGCAGAAACAGTAAATGTTACATCCTAAGGCTATGTTTGTAGTCCAGTTGTTAAAGAATCTGCCTGCAATGCAGGCAGAAAGACATCTATTTCTGCTTTATTGACTATGCCAAAACTTTTGACTGTGTGGATCACAATAAACTGTGGAAAATTCTGAAAGAGATGGGAATACCAGACCACCTGACCTGCCTCTTGAGAAATCTGTATGCAGGTCAGGAAGCAACAGTTAGAACTGGACATGGAACAACAGACTGGTTCCAAATAGGAAAAGGAGTGCGTCAAGGCTGTATATTATCACCCTGCTTATTTAACTTATATGCAGAGTACATCATGAGAAATGCTGGACTGGAAGAAACACAAGCTGGAATTAAGATTGCCGGGAGAAATATCAATAACCTCAGATATGTAGATGACACCACCCTTATGGCAGAAAGTGAAGAGGAACTAAAAAGCCTCTTGATGAAAGTGAAAGTGGAGAGTGAAAAAGTTGGCTTAAAGCTCAACATTCAGAAAATGAAGATCATGGCATCCAGTCCCATCACTTCATGGGAAATAGATGGGGAAACAGTGGAAACAGTGTCAGACTTTATTTTGGGGGGCTCCAGAATCACTGCAGGTGGTGATTGCAGCCATGAAATTAAAAGACGCTTACTCCTTGGAAGAAAAGTTATGAGCAACCTAGATAGTATATTCAAAAGCAGAGACATTACTTTGCCGACTAAGGTCCATCTAGTCAAGGCTATGGTTTTTCCAGTGGTCATGTACGGATGTGAGAGTTGGACTGTGAAGAAAGCTGAGCGCTGAAGAATTGATGCTTTTGAACTGTGGTGTTGGAGAAGACTCTTGAGAGTCCCTTGAACTGCAAGGAGATCCAACCAGTCCATTCTGAAGGAGATCAGCCCTGGGATCTCTTTGGAAGGAATGATGCTAAAGCTGAAACTCCAGTACTTTGGCCACCTCATGCGAAGAGTTGACTCATTGGAAAAGGCTCTGATGCTGGGAAGGATTGGGGGCAGGAGGAGAAGGGGATGACAGAGGATGAGATGGCTGGATGGCATCACTGACTCGATGGACGTGAGTCTGAGTGAACTCTGGGAGTTGGTGATGGACAGGGAGGCCTGGTGTGCTGCGATTCATGGGGTCGCAAAGAGTCGGACATGACTGAGTGACTGAACTGAACTGAACTGCCTGCAATGCAGGAGACCCGGGTGATTCCTGGGTCGGAAAGATCCTCTGGAGAAGGAAATGGCAATCCACTCCAGTATTCTTGCCTGGAAAATTCCATGGACAGAGGAACCTGGCAGACTGCAGTCCATGGGGTTGTAAGAATCAGACACGACTTAGCGACTAAACCACCACCACCACCAAGGCTATGTTTTAACCATCTCTCGCTGTTGTTGTTGTGTTGTTCAGTTGCTAAGTTGTGTCTGCCACTGCGACCCCATGGACAGCAGCATGCAAGGCTTCTCTGTCCATGGGATTCTCCAGGCAAGAATTCTGAAGTGGGTTGCCATGCCCTTCCTTAGGGGATCTTCCTGACCCAAGGATACAACCCATATCTCTTGCATTGCAGGCAGATTCTTTATTGTCTGAGCCACCAGGGAAGCCCATTCTATTAAGAAGTATTTGTATTTGCTTTTTAAACTGTGAATTTGTTATTTCCTGTTTTTGTTGTTTCTTTGAGCAGTTTTTCCCGGACACACTGTCCTGTGGCTTTGGGCCGCCTCTCCATTCCTCGTCTGTATCACATCTGTAGGATGTCCCTTCTTAGAGCCATGACCGTCTGTTGGAGCTTCCCTTGCTTTCTTCAAGTTTGCCTTTGTGGTTGGGCGGCTGCGTCAGGACCATTTCAGTCTCCGCAGGTAGTAACAGGCATCAGGAAGATGGCTGTCCCCTCAGTAGCCAGGAAAGGTTGGGTGTGCAGAAGCCACGGCACACCAGAAAGAGATCTGAGAAAGGTCCTGAGAACTCAGTTCAGGGCAGTTCATTTTGGGCTCAGGACAGTGAATCTCTGACCTCCTGATCCATGTGCTCAGTCATGTCTGACTCTTTGCAGTAGCCCACCAGGCTTCTCTGCCCATGGGATTCTCCAGGCAAGAGTACTGGAGTGGGTTGCCATTCCCTTCCCCAAGGGATCTTCCCCACACAGGGATCAAACCTTGTCTCCTGCACTGGCAGGCGGATTCTTTACTGATGAACCACCAGGGAAGCCCCTGACCTCCTGTAAGGTAATGCATTTTTGCCTCCTGATTCCTTACGTCTCTAACTTTTAAGTGATACCTCTGGTGCTCTCCTGTCATTCCCTCCTTTCCAGAAAAGCAAAGCAAAGACACCCTTGGTTTTGCAGGATTATGGAGGTCCAGTGAGCATGATAACAAAGGCACTTCATCATGGCTGAATGACAGGGGACCCATACGTTAACAGAATGGGAGTTCAGTTCAGTCACTTAGTTGTGTCCGACTCTTTGCGACCGTGAACCGCAGCACGCCAGGCCTCCCTGTCCATCACCAACTCCTGGAGTCCACACAAACCCATGTCCATTGAGTCAGTGATGCTATCCAACCATCTCATCCTCTGTCGTCCCTTCTCCTCCTGCCCTCAATCTTTCCCAGCATCAGGGTCTTTTCCAATGAGTCAGCTCTTCACATCAGGTGGCCAAAGTATTGGAGTTTCAGCTTCAACATCAGTCCTTCCAATGAACACCAGGACTGATCTCCTTTAGGATGAACTGATTGGATCTCCTTGTAGTCCAGGGACTCTCAAGAGTCTCCTCCAACACCACAGTTCAAAAGCATCAATTCTTCAGCATTCAGCTTTCTTTATAGTCCAGCTCTCACATCGATACATGACTACTGGAGAAACCATAGTCTTGACTAGACAGACCTTTGTTGGCAAAGTAATGTCTCTGCTTTTTAATATGCTGTCTAGGTTGGTCATAACTTTCCTTCCAAGGAGTAAGTGTCTTTTAATTTCATTGCTGCAATCACCATCTGCAGTGATTTTGGAGCCCAGAAAAGTAAAATCAGCCATTGTTTCCACTGTTTCCCCATCTATTTGCCATGGGAAGCCTTCTCCTAGTCCTTTTTCTTGAGGGCTGGATGGTTTCTGCTGGAATACAAATGAAACACTCAGGATTTTAAAGATATTTACTATGAAAATCCCTAACTGTGGCAAATGAAGGTGTCTTATAATTCACAAGAAATATTTGCTAAGAGTGCTTCTCTGGAGCACTTATTTTTGGAGTAGAAGTGTGACTTTAATTTCCAGTACTAGGCAGTGAACATAATTTTTATGAAACTAGTCATGGGGTCTGAAATTAAAACTGTATGGCCTCTGTTAACCTAATCTACATTTAATATATTCACTGCAGTATATTGAGAGTCCTGGTTGTTAACCAAAGAATTATTTATTGCAGAAATTATTAAGGACGGCTTAATGGAATTGACTTATAATTTCATTCATCTCTTCATAACTACCAGATTAAAGGATGCTTTGTCTTGAGTTCAGTCATTTCCTCAAATTAAAATAAGGAACCTATAAAATCTTTTTCAGCTTTATGGGGAATGTTCATGGGCAGTGAAGAAATACATGAAATAATTATTCAGGAATCTTTTTAGACTCTGTATGCTGAAGGTACACATAGGATAAGAGGTTTGGGGATCTCTTGCAAAGTCAGAATTGCCCTGCAGATGACCTTACAGAAAGTCAGAACTGTTTCAAAGACTTTGTAAACGAAAAAGATGAAAAGAGTTTCTCCTTTGATAGTTCCGATGGCTGGTGCATTTGGCCAAGGACGTGAAGGAGAAATGTCTCCCATTCTCTGAGGAGTGATGGTGGGGTGGGGGAGGAGCAAATTCCCTCTGAATCAGAGCTTCCATCATGAAATACATTAATATCCTCCCAAGTGATAGCATGGGAAGCACAAAAGGAAGAAAACTTGGCAAAAATTGACAGAAGTGAGCAAATATGTAATTGTAGCAGATGCTGTGTTCATGTCGAAGAGAGTGAAAGGATGAAAACTTGGAGGAAAACAGGATATGGATAAAGGGGAACGAATCCACGAGAAGTAAAAATGCCGTCGTTTCAGGACCTATGTGATACTGAATAACGGTTGAGTTTAAATACTAATAGCAGGTGCAGTGCAGGAGACCTGGGTTCAGTCCCGTAGACAGAGGAGCCTGGTGGGTCACAGTCCATGGGGCCACAGAGTCGGACACGACTGAGTGACACACACACACACACAAAATAGCTGTGTACATTACCCTGCCAATGTCACACAGAATCAGACACAACTGAGTCACACACACACACACACACACACACACACACACAGCAGCTGCTTACTTTACCATGCCAGAGGAGCCCCCACTCAGCTAAGAGGCTATTCTGTGGTGCCTTCTAGTTTGGGGCCAAGGCACTTAGGTAACCCCTGAACTGGTTTAAAGAAAACACATGGTTAGAAGTGATTTGCTTATAGCTAATACATTAGGTAACAGTTGTTTGGCTTTATTTGGTCATATGGGGAAGTGAGACGATTGAAACGTGTCACACGTTGCTCCTGTTGACGCGTATGGTTTGTTTGGCTAATAAGTTAGACGGTAAGCTTCTCGAAGGCAGCGGGCTGGTTCTTCTCCGTCTTAGAGTTTGGTGTCACAACTTACATACAGCAGGGACCCAGTCGCGTCTGTGGACGTCATAAATCAGTAAGCGTTCACTGCTGAGTCTGCATGCGGACCGTCAGACCATACACCCCAGAGCAGCCGCGTTCTGGAGAAAATGCTTGTTGCTTTGCCATGTGTGTGTTTTAAGTTCAACTGTGGCCCCAGATGCCTAATGAAAGATTTACTCTGTGGCTGATGGTTTCCAGTGTGAGTGGAGGTTGTAGCTGAGGATGGTGCTCTAGAAACCTTACTTCCCAGGCCCAGGCAAGAGAGAAAGGTTTGATGTTGTTCCCATGGATTCTGTGAGATTTCGTGTTTTTTTGTTTGTTTGTTTGTTTTGTTTTAAGGCTATCTTCTGAGTGATCTGGGGTTGTATAGCAGACAGGAGTGCTGTGCACCAGTGGCAGAGAACCTGGGTGTGTTTGCTGGTTGGAATCGTCGTGTTCTGAAGGAGGCCTCGTCTAGTGCATAATTCTGGCTTTGTTTATAGGATTTTTAATAATGAAGTAATATTTGATTTCTCCAAGTAGTTTAACATTTGGCTTCTGTTGTTCAATCATGTTTCAAATGATTGTGGCTCAGTGGTAAAAAAAATCTGCCTGCCCATGCAGGAGATGCTGGAGGGATGGGGTTGGACCCAGGGTCAGGAAGATCCCCTGGAGAAGGAAATGGCAGCCCTCTCCAGTATTCTTCCCTGGAGAATTCCCATGGACAGAGGAACCTGGTGGGCTACAGTCCACGGGGTCGCAAAGAGTTGGGCATGACTGCATAGGATTTTCAGTAATGACGTAATATTTGATTTTTTCGGGTAATTTAACATTTGGCTTCTTGTACGATCACGTTTTGAAAGACCTTCTCCACTGCAAGACACATATTAAAAAAAATCTTCCATTTCTTTCAGTCCTTTGTTGGCTCTATGTGAAATTTCTTTTGCTATAAAGGATGGGTTCAGACTCAGTGGATTTTTAACCCTCTAATGGGTTGTTACAGTAGCATTTAATAATAATCTTTACTCCAGTGGTTTGAAATGCCACATCCATTTTAGACTGAGTTCCTAGATGTGTATGTATTTGTCATTTTCTGCATTTTCTAATCTGCTCCATCATAGGTGTATTTACTCAGAAGTCAGCACCACACTGATTAATTACTGTAGCTTTAATGCCTTTGTATGTGATGGGGATGCTATCAGCTCTTTAGTCTTCTTTTTCAGAATTTCACATCTCTGCTTTTATTCCCATGAGAACTTTAAAATCGGCTTGTCTTGTTCCTAAGAGGATTGTTGGGCATGCTTACCGAAAACCTTCCTCTGTGATGAGTGACACTCTGGATTCTTCGGGCCCCATCTGTGTTGGTAGCCTAGAGACTTGATTTTAAACCTAGTTCTGACATTAACTGGCTTTGTAATAAAAATCAGATTCACGTTTTACTATTTTACACCTGTTTGCAGGTGCTTTTAAAGAATTGCTGTGTACTCACTTTTTTTTTTTTTAACTTTCTCAATCTCTAGACGCAACTATTGTAAGAACCCTTAACATTTTTTAGCATTGAAGTGGGGTGCTCGTCCTTGCAAAAGTTGGAACCAACTGAATTAGAGTCCTGTAAGCTCTCTTTTGTTCTAAAATTCAGTTCTAGATAAACTAGAGGTGGTATATCATCAACCCCATCAAGGATTGGATTTACATCTTTGTCGTTGCTGAAAGGGCTACTCCAACAAGAGAAACTGCAGAAGTGGTTCTTGGCAAGATCATTTGTCTGTTTCTTTCTTTTCCTCTGTAAGCAGTTGGTGTTTTGAAAGGAAGCATATTGTCTAGATTTTCAAAGTTCTCTAAAAACAGGATGGGGGAGTGCGTTATTTTCGAAGCATGTAACGCAACTGCATCTTCAGCAGAATTAAGTGCTTTGAAAGCTTGCATTCTTTGTGTTGTCACAGTTGACTATTATGATTGAAATAAGTATGTATATGTCTTCTTCCCTTTCTGAGTGTTTGTTGTTAGGGCCGGAGAAAGCCTTGGATGGAATGATTATGGGAGGAGACAATCAAGGCTGTGTTAATTCTCAGATGAGCCAGAGTTTACATTTTGAAGGGCACATCACATCTGTACTCTGTAGGATTCTGTAACAGATTGGAAAATAATGGAACAAATGATGGGAGAAGATTGGCCTTCATCTGTCGGTGAATAGCAGTTACCATTAAAGTGAGTTTTAAAAGTGAGGAGATGACAATTTCTTTTTTTTGCCCCCTCTGGAAAATTCAGGATTCATGGATTTTAAAATTGTTATGGGACTTAAAGAAAAAAAAACTAAAAAAAGAGCCACAAAAAATCCTATAATTCTACCAGAATGGTATTCTGAAGTGGAGGGTGAGGTTTGGGATGTGTTGAATCTAGTTACAGCAGACACAGTCTTTTTAAGAAACGGGAATCATAGGGATCAGTATAGTCATCAGATAAACTTGTTAAATCATCACTATGAAATTTGAAAGGTTAAAGAAGAGGGTTTAGGAAAAACAAGAGCATAAGAAAATAATCTCAGAGTATGGCTTCCCTGGGGGCTCAGTGATAAAGAATCCGCCTGCCTTTGCAGAGACTGAGGGTTCAGTTCCTGGGTCAGGAAAATCCCCTGGAGAAAGAAATGGCAACCCACTCCAGGATTCTTGCCTGGAGAATCCCATGGACAGAGGAGCCTGGCGGGCTACAGTCCATGAGGTTGCAAAGAGTCAGGCATGACAGGGCAACTGAAAAACAGCAACAACAATCCTACATTTGGAAAATTCAAACTGGGAGTCAGTTGACTGGATCCAGATGCTGTTTGTGTGCTAAGTAGGAAGAGGACATGCTAGGAACGTGGGACTTCAGTCAGTAAAGCCCTTGATGTGAGTTTCCTTCATTGGCGCATACATGACGGGGGTCAACCAGAATCAGAGTCTCAGATTCCAGGTCCTGGGAGGAAAGCCAGCCAGCCCATTTTGGGTCATGTCTGTCCTGGTCACACTGCGGCTGGGGAGCATGTGTGTGTGTGTGTGTGTGTGTCTTGTCCGTCCTGGTCACACTGCAGCCGGGGAGCGTGTGTGTGTGCATGGGTTCGGGGATGGGGGGAGGGGTGTCAAATTAACCCTGCGTGTTTCTATCCAAACTGACTTCTGTGTCTGTTGTCAATCACAGATTGCCTTTTGGGAAATACATAATTTTTTAATAATTATTTATTTATATTTGGTTGTGCTCAGTTTTCATTGTTGCACAAAGGCTTTCTCTAGTTGGAGTGAGCGGGCTACTCTTGTTGGGGTGTGCTGGCTTTTCCTTGTAGAGGCTTCTCTTGGTTTGGAGCATGGGTTCTAGGTGTGGGAGTTTCAGTAGTTGCGGGCTTCCATAGTTGCGGCTCTGGCTCAGGCGTTGTGGTACATGGCTTAGTTGCCCCAAGGCACGTGGGATCTCCCTGGACAAGGGGTCAGACAGGTTCCCTGCATCACAAAGCAGATTCTTAATCACCGAACCACCAGGGAAACCCGGGAAATACGTATTTTTTCCTTAGATTCTAATTTGATCTTGGGCGCCCTTTGCTATCTGAAAAAGCTTCCTTTATAGTTTATATGTGTGCCAGTAAAAGGCAATGGCACCCCACTCCAGTACTCTTGCCTGGAAAATCTCATGGATGGAGGAGCCTGGAAGGCTGCAGTCCATGGGGTCGCTAAGAGTTGGACCCGACTGAGCGACTTCACTTTCACTTTTCACTTTCCTGCATTGGAGAAGGCAGTGGCAACCCACTCCAGTGTTCTTGCCTGGAGAATCCCAGGGACGGGGGAGCCTGGTGGGCTGCCGTCTATGGGGTCGCACAGAGTCGAACACGACTGAAGTGACTTAGCAGCAAAGTGTCAGGGTGTCTGTTCCTCAACCCTGGCCAGCATGTAGATTTTTGTGTCTTAACCTTTGCTAGTATAATAAGTGAAAATAGCATATGGCACGGTGGCTCTTCTCTGCATTTATGGATGTCACTTGAGGTTAGGCACTTCTTCATGCCTAGTGTTAGTTGCTCATTCTTGTCTGACTCTTTGCAACCCCATGGACTGTAGCCCGCCAGGTTCCTCTGTCCATGGAATTCTCCAGGCAAGAATACTGGAGTCAATTGCCATTCCCTTCTCCAGAGGGTCTTACCAACCCAGGGATCAAACCAGGTCTCCTGCATTGCAGGCAGATTCTTTACTGTCTGAGCCACAGGGAAGTCCTCTTCACACCTGCTCTTCTGTTAATCACTGGATGGAGCGTGACTTAGTTCCCTTAGCTCCCTGTTTTTGTTCAGACGAGTCCCTGGGCCGCAGGGAGTCTTCTGTTTTGTGAGAGGATTTGTTTGGGAAGAGTTTCAATTTGTTCTGTCAGGCATCAGATATAGCACTAGGAGTGGTTCATCTTGGGACCGGCTTGGGCAGAGGGAGCTGGCAGGTGCCAGCAGAGCACAGAAGGAAGTGAGCATGCCTGGTGGGAACCGCCAGGACCAACAGGTTGATCGTGATCAGTAGGACTGTAGCCGTGACCACACAGCAGGCATCAGGGACTACATGGTCTGGCCAGTTACCTGTGTCACAAGTGACCAAGTTCCATGAAAGTTAGAGACCTTGACCTGGTGTGGGGGTGTCCGTAGATGCCTGTGTAGGAGACGTCTTGCCGATTCAACATTGGTTGAATGCTGAGAGTAAACATCCTTTGGGAATGATTTTGCATATATCTGGTATTTAAATCTCCCCTTTGGTTATTTCTTCAAAGCACCACGGAGCTGGGCAGAGGTGTATGTGCACTTCTCTTGCAGTTACATTGAAAACAGTCCCGTTCGTGAAGGTTGGGGTGGAGTGGACCGTCTTCTTCCCAGTGTTAGACCTCGTGCTCTGCATGATCTTGGACGCGGTTAGACTTGCGCTGCTTGGCTAGATGATTCTTTAGATTTTAGCCTTTGTGAACAAACACCCTTGTCATGCGTCTCACGCTGAACTGGAGCAGGGCAGCATCCCGTCCCCATGTTGGTTCCTTGACTGACCACCACCACCTCTTCCTGGATTTCTGCCAGCGCGGGTGAAGGTGGCCTCATAAGCTCAGGTTATAGCAGTGACTGGGGAATGTAAACACGCCTTTGTTCTCGTGTGTGTAACTTTCCCTCCCCTGTGAATGAAACCCATTCCGTTTGGGGAAGCTGGTGCTGAGCCCACATCTGAATAGCGTTAACAACAGGATTTCTCATTAATATGCTTTGTCCATCCTCGCCAGCAAGACACCGTCCGGATGTTCTTGGCTCGAGGCTGGAATGCTCGGGTTTCTACCCTGCTCTTTTCTTATCTGTGATCCTCTGCTGAGAAGATCTCTCTTCCCCATTTAATCAGACTCAGAAAAAAAAGGGTGAATCTTCTGACTACTGTTTTTAATTGTAAGATTGCCATCTCTCACTCTGTAAAAAGATGTAACGTGATGTTTACTTTCACTTCAGTCATTTAAAAAAAAAATTTTGACCTTTCTTATTTGAGTGGAAAACTAAAAGGAGGCATAAGTTGATAAGTTGATGATTTTTATAAAATGTCTTTCTTCCTACAGATCTCATCTTTAAATGTAGATCTTAAACCAGAAATATCCCCTGAAAATCTACTTGTAGAAAGTAATCTGGCTGAGACCTAAGTACAAGGCAGATCTAGATGAGATCACTGAGGAAAAGTTCCAGATAAATACATTTAAAATCTGACAGTCTCATAATTCTCTAGTTTCTTCTGTATAAAAAGAGGGATGAAACGCCACACGGACTTAAAGCAGGCTGGCTGTTCACTCCCATGGGCACCGGGGATTCATCAGTGAACCAGACAGTGAAAAAACTTTGCCCCACCCCTGCTGAGCTGCCGTTAATGGGAGAAGTGGGCAGTAGAGGAGAAAACTTAGTTACACACACGTGCGCATTGGAAGGGGGCGGGTGGCCTGGGGGAAGAGGAATCCCTGAAGGACAGGGAGGTGGCCAGAGTCCGAAGGGAGAGATGAGGGCAGAGTGGTAAGAGAGGGGAGGCCAGGGGCCAGGTGCCTCTCCCAGGCCATTGTATGGCTTGTGGCTTTTACCTGAGTGAGGTGACCAGCCCGTAGAGAGTTTCAGAGCAGGAAAGGCTGAGATCCAGCTCCTCTGCTGACAGAATTTCTCTACCTTCTGAGTGGGGAACAGGCTGTTGGGAGCCATAGGTGGAGCTCAGGCCTCCCTGGGCCGGTTGCCTTCCTTCACTTCCTGAGTTTTGTGTTTGAGGCTGAAAGAGGTGAGAGCTTGTAAGTTCGCCTCCTGGGGATACTGAAGGGTAAACCATAAAGGACCCAGACACTTTTTCAGTTGTCTTAATGCCACCTTTATTTTTCTAGACCTGAAATTAAGTCACCTGAAATTTGCTCTTGGTTTTTATTTTACATTTTAAGTCAACTTCAGATTTTTTTTATTATAGTTGATACTCTTTTTATATCATCTATTAATGTTTGCCTCATTAGCATTTATTTCACATGAGATTCTCTTGCAGATTTATTTATTTACCCTTTCTGGGATGCTTACCAGTAGAATCCATGCTCCACAAAAACAAGGAATTATATCTTTTACTGCATTTTTCACTCGGTCCCTAGTACCTAGGCACTAGTACATAGTAGATACCCAAGAAATAATTTTTTCATAAGTTAATACTGTAGATACTATTTTGTATGCTTTCCCATGTAATTTCGTTTCATAAGACTTTTTACCATGTAATTTGGAAGTCTTCTAAAATGCAACATAGGTGGTTGCCTAATAATTTATTTTACAAACCTAACATAATTTGCTTTAAATTGTTTGTCCTTTTTCTCCTGTGTTTTATTATTTTAAATAACACTAAGGGGAGCATCTTAATTTACGAATCTTTGCCCACATTTGTGTTTACTCCTTTAGAATATATTTATATATATAGTGTGGAGAAGGTGATGGCACCCCACTCCAGTATTCTTGCCTGGAAAATCCCATGGACAGAGAAGCCTGGTGGGCTGCAGTCCATGGCGTCACAAAGAGTTGGACACTTACTGAGCGACTTCACTTTCACTTTTCACTTTCACGCATTGGAGAAGGAAATGGCAACCCACTCCAGTGTTCTTGCCTGGAGAATCCCAGGGACAGGGGAGCCTGGTGGGCTGCCGTCTGTGGGGTCACACAGAGTCGGACGCGACTGAAGTGACTTAGCTGCAGCAGCAGCATATATGCAGTGACACATTGTAACTCAGATGGTGAAGAATCCACCTCCACCGCAGGAGACCTGGGTTCGATCCCTGAGTCGGGAAGATCCCCTGGAGGAGGGCATGGCAACCCACTCCAGTGTTCTTGCCTGGAGAATCTCATGGACAGGGGAGCCCGGTGGGCTGTACAGTCCACGGGGTCACAAAGAGTCTGACACAGCTGAGCGACTTTCACTTTCACTTCCATATATATAAAGAATTGCTAGTTGAAATCATTTAAATAGTTTAAGGCTCTTAACATATGCTGACAACAGAAGTATAACAGTTTCTACCTCCACTGGCATTTTGGGGGAGCGCCTTTCTGCTGGCACTTGCTCTCAGAGGCTGTTTCTTCTCATCTGTGTTCATCCCCTTGGCCTCCCGCCCGCCAGGTCTCTGTTCCGCCCGCCCAGTTACGGCCGTGCTGGCGGACCCTGACATTCTTACCCTGGGCTCAGCTCTGTTCACTGGGGCTCTGGGGGTCTCCCTGCACCTCGGGTCCCCTCCTCCAGGCTGGTAAGTGTTCCCTTTCCATCACGACCTGCTCCTCCTGCCGTTTCCTGTGGAGACAAGTGAAGGTTGGGGGTGTGGGAGCCATTCTCAGTTCCTTCCCATTTCCTCTTTAGCGATGAGCTACTTTCCAGGCGACTGAAATTTCACCTGTCTTTCTGGGCGGTTATCATTCCCCCCTATTTCTGTCTCCTCCCATGGGCTGTGTTTCTCCTCCTCAGTGTGTTTCTGACGTGGCTACTGCAGGGTGTGACCGGGGGCTCCGGAGACTTGAATGCAGACGTCTCATAGACTGTGATAGCTTTGTGTATCTGTCTTGTTTGCATGAACAGGTCCCCTTTGGGAGAGGGGGGGCGGCGTTTATGGACCCCTTTGTTACAGCGGCTGTGACTATACTCTGTCCCCAGGGAGAAAAAGAACTGACGTTACTTGTTGAATTGCTCGTGAAATCTTTATGTCAGGTTTAGTGGTAGACAGAAAGCTTTGAAATAGATTTTCATTCTGGAATACATAAAAATTGTCATGGTGATGGGAAAAACCCAGCCCTCTGCTGTGCGTTTATATCCACTATTTCCATCTGATAAGGTGCAGATTTCTTAAGTATTTTTGTGCATTTATGTGATATTTTTGGTCCAAATTTAAGGTTCAGCATATTGAGTGAAACTAAACAGTGGTCCTAATCTGGTTATGGTCTGTTTGGTGTCTGGCAGTATGCTGATTGCTGACTGTGTGGTACTTTGGGAGGTTGTAGTATTGTTTAGTCCGAGTTTGAAGAGGAAGAATATTGTTGTGGGGAGGCCAGAGTGACTGCCCTCATATCTGAGTTACATCTGTCCTTCTCCTGAAGGAGCTTGGACCTGCAGGACTCAAGGTATAAGTGAAGAAGTACCCACGCTTTCTGGCAGTTGTAGAGACTCTGTGGGTCTCTGTAGGGGCTGACTGTGGTCCATGTGGGGGTCAGGGTTGAGAGAAATTCAGGGTGAGAGAATCAGGTGGGACCGGAAGTTAAAGGAATGGACAGAAGCCAGGGGTATATGGGAATCAAGGCGGGTCATAGCAAGGAAATAGACACCATGGAGACCCCCAGTGGGTCAGGTTCCCAGGTTCTCAAGAACCAACACACAGTCAGAAGCCAGGGACCATTTATAAAGGTGAAAGCAACTTGAATCATTGCTAAGGAAACCTCCTTGATATTTACTAATGATGGCCTGGGATGGACTTTCTAACATAGCTGCAGCGAGGAAGGCAAGGCCAAAGCCAAGAGCCATGCCAGGGTTGGGATGTGAAGTTGGACCATGGTCTCCGTGATGGTTTCTTGATAGATGTCATAACACTGGCCCAGCATCCCCCTGTGGTGTGCATGGTGTTATTCTGGACAGCATGAAATGTAAGCTTCTGTTTTTACCCTCCAGAGCTTCTCATTGAGGTGAGAAGACAGAGCCTCTGCATCCAGAGGGAAACCTCAGTAGGAAGAAGAGGAGTTGGGTGTTTGTTTGGGTGCTTATCCTGAGTTCTGTTGAAGCCGGAGGAGGTGGTGAGCGGGCTTGCCTGGGGGTGCTTAGGAAATGTTATACTAGGTGGGCCTTCAGTGAGGAGGATGTAGGGAGGGCCCTTCCCCCTCCCACCTTTCCACGCTGTGCACCCCTGGAGCCCAATTCCTCACCGGTAAGCTAGTTAATTTCTGCCTTGCTCGTTGGCATCATGCTCGTTTTAGAGATTAAACGGGACGATTTATGTGAGAGCCCTTTGTAAATGGCACCATGGATTCAGATGTAAGGTGTTATTAATAATTTGCCATTTGCAGCAGGGGCCTGTTGGATCACAGCTCCATTTTAATTCATTCATCATATGTAAATGAGGTTGTATTTTTGCATTCAGAGGTGTTTGATGAAGGTCATGATTAGACATTGAGGTAAGGAGTTAAAGAGACTGCTTTTTAGTAAGGTTAGTGTATGTCTGAGATCTTAAGTTACAAACTTATAAATACATAATTAGTACTGAAGATTAATGTTTAATGTGAATCTGGAGGTTTTACATTTTTGGTTAATAAAAAGAGGAAATATATCTGAAGAGTAAGTTACTGAGCTGTGAAAAAAACAGAGTCCATTTAGTAGCAAAATCACACGATACTTCTCATTCCACATTCTAGAACAGACTATTTTTAGCATCTGTTTGAATCAGTGATGAATCCCAGTTACAGGATTCAGTAATTAAAGCAGAGAAAAATATAACATTGTGTAGGCAAGAAAATCTTTTTACTTGAGTTGACTCTGTTTCAGGGTTCAGACTGCTATCGTTGGGGGTCTGCCCAGAATTGTCGGTCTGTCATCCCCGAGGGGTCACAAACAAGAGTGCCAGGACCTCAGCCAAGGACACAGTGTCCCCTTTTTAAGAAGGGAAGTTTAAAAAAAATGCTTGGGATGTCTTTAATGGGTAAGCTTGTGGTAACTGTGTCATCTGCAGGGTTCTGGAAGAAGCGCTCAGGGGTCCCCGGGCATCCCCCTGTTTGCCTGTGTTCAGGCCCTCCGCGACAGTCAGGCCTGCCCCTCTGTCTCCTGCCTCAGTCCTGCTGCTTGGTTGTTTTTTCCGTTCTCCGGCTGCCTGTGAATATTGTGAAAGCACAGGGCGCACAGCTGCCAGTTGGTCCCGGTCCACATTTGTATCTAATGGTTGTGGATTGTTCCATAATGTTGCTAAACAGCTCTCTAAAAACTTGCTCCCAGTCAGCAATCTCTCCTCGAGCTGGGAGCCTTATTTTATCCTGTGCAAGTTATTATTACTTTGTCTTTTATGCCCCTTCTGCAAAAGCTCATTAACTGTTGGGCTGCATTGAATCGGGGGTTCTGTTGACCCAGATTCTCCTGCCGCTCCCCTGGGTGGAGCCCAGCTCTTGGGGTGGTGACCACGGGACTGACACCAGGGCACGAGGCACCTGGCTGAAGTAGGTCACGAAGATGCAGTATGGTTTTTTTTTTTTTAACCAAGGCATGTGGGAAAGTTCACTCATGACAAAAAAACAAATGCTTTTTGATCATTGCTTGTGTGCCAAGCAATGAGCCAGGTACTAGGAATTAAAAGATCTTTGGGAGTGAAGAGTGCAGTTTTAGGACTCAGGTGGCTGCCCACAGCCAGACCTCTCTGCTGTGAGTGTTAAAAATGTTATATGTGTATGTGCTAAGTCACTTCAGTCGTGTCTGACTCTGTGCAACCCTGTGGACTGTAGTCTGCCAGGCTCCTCTGTCCATTGGATTCTCCAGTACTCAAGTGGGTGGCCGTGCCCTCCTCCAGGGGATCTGCCCGACCCAGGGATCAGACCCGCGTCTTTTTCGGCTCCTGCATTGGCAGGCAGATTCTTTATCACTAGCGCCACCTGGGAAGCCCTAAAAACATTATATATATATATTTACAGACGCTTAACAGTCATAGTTGGCAGAAGCAACAAATTATTAGAAAATCCACTTTTCCTTTGAAAACTCGTTGTTTACTGTGAATTTCCAGACTTTTGGCAGCCTCTGAGTTCTCTGGTCTCCCAGTAGCTCGGGTGTCTTGTGCTGTGGTGATGAATAACCAGGCAGAAGTAAGACCAGACCTAATCTGGGCTTCTTCGATCATCTTGGTTTTAGACTCTTGTGTGCTCATTTACTGGTTCACTGTTTGTTTTGTTCTGGATCCAGGATGGTTCAGGAGGTCTCTGAGCTCCTTTCTGTGTGAAACCCTGGGGGTATAAGGATGAGGTGATCCTCTCGCAGCCCGGGTGGCAGTCACAGTGCCCAGGGACCAGGCAGGGCCAGCGCCGGGTCAGTGATGGAGGCTCTCGCGGCAGTGTTACCATGTGGGAGGCCAGCTTGTCCCAGGGATCATTCCTTTGATTCTTGGTCTCATTTTTGTATTCCAGGGAATTTAAGCTTAAATAACCTGCCTTAGAAGGTGTAAGTGGGAGCCCAGTCTGAGCTGGATTCTGGCTCCAGAGCTCACCACACCATGCCATCCTGCATTGCCCAGCTGGTTTGGTGGGCACAGAGGACAGGGTGAGCTCCACCTGCAGCTAGCAGTGTAAGTGATCATTCATTGGTCAGAGGGCGGCTGAGGGCATACAGGTGGGAGGGCAGGTGTGGGAGATGCAGGTGGGGAGGAGGGGCAGGTGGGGAAACCTGTGGAGCCTGCCCAGGAATTGGCTATGCCACCCCATGGGGTGGGGTGGGGTGGGGTGGGGTGGGGTGGGGTGGTGTGGTGTGGTGTGGTGTGGTGCTTATTGTGCAGGGACCCCAAGGAAAAGCCAGCGGAGCAGGCAGGCTGGCTGCGTTAATGGGAGGGTGCACTGCGGACCCCTGGGCCTCCGATGCACCTGCCTCTGTGAAGGGCAAACTGGAGCACCTGGGGAAGGCCAGAGGGGCTGGGGGCCCTCCCCTGCCTTCAGATCCTTGGAAGCTTGCAGAGATGAAGGGTGGCTGAGATGGATTCTTTGGTTTCCAAGGGCAGACAGAGAGCATGGGTTTGAAGTGATAAAGATACAGGCTTGAACCGAATACAGAGCTGGTGTTCACAACGAGAGGTTACAGTGTCCCTTGCCTGAGCAGTGTTCAGGAGAAGCACCCAGGGGTGGGGCGACCCAGAGGGGAGCCTGCACCGAGCGGTGGGTGGCTCTCTGGCCCTTCCCGCTGCGGCCACTGCATTTCCTGTAGCTGCCCAGACCTCAGCAGAGAGGACAGACACTTTATTTTATGAGCAGGCTCTGGACCTGGGAACTTTCTGACCCCCTCATGATGCCTTCATCTTTAAGTGGTGGTGGAGCACTTGTCTGTATTAACCTGGCATCGTCCCTGTGCCTCTGAGGACAGGAGTCAGTCTTGTGGTGTCACTTTATTCCACACGCACATCTGAGTCTTGTCTTGTTTGTGGCAGCTGGTCCTCTCCTCCCAGGACGCTGTGTGGGTCGCTCTGGCCACGTAGCGCTTTCAGGCCTCGTGTCCGCCTGATTCGTGACTGTGTTTCTTATGTGCCATAGGAGGATGCTCAGTGGTTGAATGGATTGTGAGGCGTTGATGTGGCCCAGATCTCCATCTGGGTTATTTGAGTCTCTGGCTGGGGATTGTTAGCCCAGAGGTATGGGCCAGCCGTGGCTCTCTGCACAGCCGTGTTGTATCAAGAATTGATCATTTTGTCTTCCTGTTATACTGGGTAGTTATTGATCATGTACTCTTGCCTGGCAAATCCCGAGGACGGAGGAGCCTGGTGGGCTGCAGTCCATGGTCTGCACGTCCATAGGAGTCGAACGCGACTGAACAACTTCACTTTCACTTTTCACTTTCATGCATTGGAGAGGGAAATGGCAACCCACTCCAGTGTTCTTGCCTGGAGAATCCCAGGGATGTGGGAGCCTGGTGGGCTGCCATCTCTGGGGTTGCACAGAGTCGGACACGGCTGAAGTGACTTAGCAGCAGCAGCATTGATCATGAAACGAAGGGGGAGAAACCATTGTTTTTATGATCCTAGCATATAAATCTGTGATACATACTTTTTAAATGAACAAATACTTAAAACTGGGAGGACTTTTCTCCATCTGCATCCTCATAAGATAATTAGTGTGGTTGTGTTCATTGTTAAATGAGTGTGCCTAGTTGGGAGTGGGCTCTGAATGTCAGCCGACGTTATTTTTGTGTTTTATACAGCAGTGCCTCTCCCGATGCTTGTTTGATGTGTACACACACCAGGACCGTGTGTGTGTGTCCCTCAGGGCACCAGGACCGTGTGTGTGTGTCCCTCAGGGCACCAGGACTCTGTGTGTGTGTGTGTGTGTGTGTGATTCTCTCTCTCTCACACACACACCCTGTTCCTTCCCAGCGGAAGCTCTCAGGGCACCAGGACCGTGTCTGACATACACACAAGGCACCAGGACCATGTGTACGCCTCGGCACTTCCACACAGGAGCTCCCTACATGTTGAGCTGGGCTGTGGGGCCGGCTAAGTGTGTCCCTAGCGGCCCTGACCTGAGAGGTGTGAAATGACTCCAGCCATGGGAGCTGAAGCTCAGATAACCAACCTGAGTGAGAGGCCAGGCGGAGCAACACAGAGGTTGCTGTTTTATCATATTGTTAGACACACGCTTCTCGCTAAAACCATTCCTGTTAGACATGCTGATGAGACGTTTCTCTGAAGATGGTAGAGTCTGCATGTTCCAGGGTGCTCACCATCTTGTAAGTAGAGCTTGCTGTGTGCAGAGTGAAGATGGTTGATGCTGTGATCTCCTGGATGGAGAGGAACTTAGACTCTGAGTCTGAGGAGGAAAGTGGCCCCAGAATGAAGTGCAAACACCACCATCCTGGACCACGTGTGCATGTCATATGTACGCAGCTCCCCATTTCCGGAAAACTGGAATTCAGAAGCTTAGGCAGAATGGCAGGGACCAAAATAGTAAACAAATCCTGATACAATCAGATTAGGTTAATTATTGGCAGATTACCAGTGAGTTATTTAGACACAACCTGTTCTCAGGTTAGATGTTTTCACATCACAGGGTTCCTTCTTCTGTGTTGACTTTGGATGTTGTAGGAACTAAGAGGAAAGGGCAAAATCCCGGGGACAGCTTTATTATCATTGACCTTTTAAAAGTGCTGTTTAGAACAAAATGCGTTATTTCGTAAGTAAATTCAATCATTTCTTTCACAGAAGAGTGTAGACCAAGTTCAGCTGAACCGCTTAGAAGCTGAATGGCCTGTGATCTATCTGAAATAACCTGAACTCAGGATCAAGCCACTCTCCTCTCCCTTCTCTGCTGCGTTTTTTTTAGAAAAATACATATTTTTCTAGACAGATATTTATCCTGGCTCCATTGATTTTCCTTGACCTACATTATGACTTATTGTAGTTTCAAAATAATAGTTTTTCCTTATTCTTTATTTTTTCTCCCCCCTCCCTTTTTTTTTTTTTTTTTGTACTTCACAGGATAAGGGATTTTAAGTTAATAGCAGTGTTTTAAGGATTAGGCTGTGATCTGGTGCCAGCATGAGTGCACTCTGATGCCCCTACTGGAGACCTGACCAGACGAGGACAGCCACGTCTTGGTGGGATTTTAAAGGGAGGAGTCCTTAAGCTCACTCAGTTTGTTCCTCTGTCCTTTGACTTCTTCATCCATCTATTCAACAAATAATTGCATGTCTGCGTGCCTTTCTCTTGGTGTTCCCTCTCCCAGATCTGGTGACCACCCTTCAGCTCAGAATCACAAGCCTGCAGCATTAAGAGCTGCACTGTTCCATCTCTTAGCCACTAGCCACACATTGCTGTGCATGTGAGTGTGTGCGTGCTAAGTTGCTTCAGTTGTGTCTGACTCTTTGCGACCCCATGGACTATAGCCCCTCTGTCCGTGGGATTCTCCAGGCAAGAATACGGGAGTCGGTTGCCATGCCCTCCTGCAGGGGATCTTCCCGACCCAGGGATCAAACCCTCATCTCTTATGTCTCCTGCCCTGGCAGGCAGATTCTTTATCGCTAGCACCACCTGGAATGCCCCATGTATTGCTGCTTAATGTTAATTAAGAAATAAAATGGAAAACTCAGCTCCTCAGTAACACTTGTCAAGGTCAAGCAATCACTCAAGTGCTGTCTGTGGCTCAGGCTGTACATGGACCAGTGTCCATCTGTGGAGCACGTCCATTGGTGTGGGGTGGGGGTGTGTATGGAGGAGCTGAGCCAGGAAGTGCTGCCTCTGCCCCAGGCCCAGCCCTACCCCTGAGACACCCCAGTGCCCATCTGCTCCATCACCCAGCGCCATGCCTCTCAAGTTCATTCCCATTAAAAACTTCTCCCCTGTCTCCTTGTAGGTCTTGGTCACCTGTCATCTGAATTAAGGCTGCAGTGTTACCAAGGTAGTGAATTCCTCCCCCACCCCCCCATGGCTGTCACTCTGCCCCTGTGTGCTCGATACCACACACATACCATCGTCACATTGAATGCTGATTCCTCGTCGATAGGACTTTTCTTCTGGGGTACCAGGAGGTTCTTGTGGGTGCAGTAGGGGTTTTGACTTGACAGGGTAGGGACACACACATGAATCCTGACACATCACCCCAGCAGGTAAGTGTTCTTTGAGTAAACAGAGGGAGGAACGGGTGGGTGAAGGAGGCCACTCTAGGTTGCAGTGTGAAGGCTGGAGCCAATTTGGATGCACAGAAACCAGAAGAAAAGAGGCATTCGTGGTGGGGACCATCACAGACCCACGCCTGTTGGCAGGAAGTCGAGGGCGCTGTGCTCCCAGGAGTAGCCGCGTGTTCAGCACCATGGCCAGGGCTTCACGGGGGGACATAGACCTTTGAGTTACCATGTTGATGGTGTGGCATATAACCATGTTTCCCTGAGCTAGTGTGACACCCCTCTGTAGAGGCGCTACATTTCACACTTCACAGCCTTCACCTGTAACTTCCAAGGAGTTAAAGATTCACATTCCCCTGTAAAGTGAGGCAGCACATTCACAGAGCCGAGTTAATTCTTCAAGCCCTTCACAGCTCCTGACTTAGCTTAGACGTGTTGGCCAGTCAGTAGGAAAGAAGAGTGCACGTGTGCACATCCCAGGGAGGTCCTGTGATGCACATTGTGTGATGTGGTAACTAAGAGCAACGGTGGTGGCCAGACAGCCTGTCCAGACTCTGCCTCTCCAAAGCTGTGTCATCTGGACAAGACACCATCCGATCCCCAGTTTCCTCTTTTTTTTTTAATGAGGGTGTTTACCTGTGTCAACCAAAGAAAACCATGCAGCCTGAAAATTGGGAGTTGTGTTTCATTTGAGGGGGGGTGGCCCTACTGAGGACTAGAGCCTGGAAGATAGCCTCGCAGTTTCTCTGAGGAACTGCTCCAAATGAACAAACATGTAGTTGAGCATTAGAAGGTCACTAGCAATCATAAAAGACGTCTCAAGTTAATGGTTTTAGTGCTTTTCTGTGTGGGGGAGGATGCAGGGATCTGGGCTCATGGAACGTAGTCCTTCATCCTTTGTCTTAACTGCTTAGGGCCGGTATCCTGTTCTTCTCCATTCTGAATAACCTGGATGGTGGGCAGCGTTCTTTGTTTATTGAAATGGCAGGGAGCATGGTTCTGTCCTGCCTTGCGAAGGTTGAGTTAAATGTGAGTGACATGTTAGCATTCTGCTTAGTCTTCAGTGAGACATTTACCACTAGATAACTAATAACAAAATATTAGTTGCATAGCCTTTCACATCAATGGGGAAATCCACACTTGTGTTTCCCGAAGGAAGAGGTAACCCAGCGCTGTAAATACAAAGCGTCACCCAGGACACATGTTTGTGGACACTGGCCTTGCCCTTACGCACGGCTAGCAGATATATATAATAACCTTATCCAAAGTGAAACATACATGCTGGTTACTTTCAGAATCATGTAGGTGAGGTGATCTGGTTCAGGGGAAATTTGGCCCGGATCATCTAAAACGCAGAGATACTTCTCTGTCTTTGAAAATAGGATGATCACTTATGCAAATAACTTAGGGAAAAGTCATTTTTAATTTTGCATAATCAAGCGCCCGCCGTACAGCTGCTCCTGAGAAAGGGGAAGGAAGTCATGTGCTGCTGTTAATTTTAAGTGAGCAAACTAGGAGGGCATGTGTGGATCAGAGTGTCATTGAACGATCTTTTTTTTTTTTTCCCCACACACTTTCAAAAGGATGGTGATGATCCTAACCCTGGGTGTTCATTATCTGCCGGCCCACATACAGCTCACAACACAGCCCTTTCTAGACTTTGGGCTGCTCGCCTTCCCTAAGGACATTGCATCCTGTCCTTTCCTGGGCCTCCTTTCCTAGCTTCACCCCTCCCTACTTGCCCTTGATCTCCCGGGAAGCTTTTGCTCTACTCCACCCACTTCCGGGCCGCTCTGCCCTTTCCTGCATCCACTGTGTTGTGTTGTATCTGCCAGCATCGGCCACCCTCACAGGGTTGAGCAGGCGTCTTCTCAGTGATTTTTGTGTCTGCAGTATTGAAAAGGGGGGCCCAGCTTAGGCCAGGTACTTGGAAAAGTTTTGCTGGATGAATGAATGCTTGTTCACTATACCTTTCTTAACTGTATTCTCCAGTGAACCATAACTCTGAGTAGGAAGCTATACTGTTTTTGGTACCACATAGCTTCTTCTCGGGAGAAGGCAATGGCACCCCACTCCAGTACTCTTGCCTGGAAAATCCCATGGCTGGAGGAGCCTGGTAGGCTGCAGTCCATGGGGTCGCTAGGAGTCAGACACGACTGAGCAACTTCACTTTCACTTTTCACTCTCATGCGTTGGAGAAGGAAATGGCAACCCACTCCAGTGTTCTTGCCTGGAGAATCCCAGGGACGGGGGAGCTTGGTGGGCTGCCGTCTATGGGGTCGCATAGAGTCGGACACGACTGAAGCGACTTAGCAGCAGCAGCAGCAGCAGCAGCTTCTTCTCACTGGTGAACAGTGTTTAACTTCAGGTGACTCTGTAGACTTGCGGTTACTGTCAGTCATCCTGGAAACACTAGGGTCAGTTCGGCCCACGTGGAGTCTTTGTCATTGTTTTATCCCCATATGTACTATTGAAATATTTTTGAAGTGATCACTAAAATTTTTATGGACTTGAAATAAGAGTTCTTGTGCAAAGGATTGGTATTCCATTAATTGAGGGTGGTCACAAGCCTGCAGTGTGTGAGAGCAGTTCCATTGAACAGACCTGTGATTTACTGGGCTTTTGTGTTTCTTCCCTTTAGCTGTTGTTTACTCAACTCCTTGAAGTTACTTGCATGGCTCATTCCAAGAAAAGGAGTGGGAGTCATACCGGAATGCACATTCCTTATTAGCTCCCTGCTAATTAAAAAAGAACTAGTTCTGGGACTAGAGCTCCCTTGATGAAATAATCAAAATGTGAAATTTGAATTTTAAACTTTCTTGGAGACTTGAATGCATTTTGCTTGCCGGTATTTAATTTTATTTTTTCCTTTTTAGCTTTAATTTTGATTGCTGTTACTACTGATACCTGAGCCAGTGGTGATGCTACCTAGGGGACATTTCTGCAACCCATAAGTCAACAGCTACATGGTAAGAGTGTGTGCATTTCATCATTAAAGCCATTTAATTTCTATAACATTGTAGTTCAAAATGTTAATTTGAAATAGAATAGGATAAAGTATGTTAATGTTTCTAAATATTAAATATTAATATAGTTTAATATATAAATATTAACAGCCAGGTATTATATCAAGCTTTTGTTCCTGGTCAGCAGTAAGAATTTGAAAGAAGAAAACTGAAATTTGATATATTCATTTCCTGTTAATTTTTATGTGAACCACAAATGTGGCTATGCAGTTTCTGACTCATTAAACCGAGTCTCATTTTCTCCCCTGTATATTTTGCACACTTACTTCAGAATGGTCCTAGTCAGTGAAACAAAGCAAGAAAAAGAAATATAAGGTATATGGATAGGGAAAGAGGCGAAAGCAAATTCAGGGCTCCCCTTGCCAGGGGCCTCAGAAATGTGGGTTCGCCTGCTAGCCTCTGATATAGCAGAGAGGGTAGGGGCTGGGAGTCGCTGCTGAATACCAGCCTGTACTATCCACTACATTTTGGTTTCTGTGGTTGTGATCTGAAACTCATGAAAGCAAGGCAACACATTTATATCATTTGTGGGTTTAAATTACTGTTTTCTTTTAAGTTCAAGGGTAAAAGTCAGCATCATCTATTGGGAGGCCTTATTTTGGCATTTTCTTCTTTCTGTTAATGTAACTGGAAAGCTGTGTATAGTACTTAAAAGTTATGCATTGGTTTCAACTTCATTAAATAGCCTTTGTTTTTTTTTTAAAGAAAAAGGCTATCTGAAACAATGTTTAGATGTCCTCTCAAATTCTGTGAGTATAACAGCATTATTTGTTGACTCTGTTATAACTGTCACTTAGCTTTGGTGGAGTTAACAGTTGTTTTGTATGCTTGCTGTCATGTCTTAGAATATACCGACATGTTTTGTGTAATAATATACACTGGAAGAGGGCGCAGCAACCCACTCCAGTATTCTTGCCTGAAGAATCCCATGGACAGAGGAGCCTGGTGGGCTATAATCCATGGGGTTTTGAAGAGTGGGACACAACTGAAGCAATTTAGCACACATACACAATCTTGATAAGCTGCTGAAAACATTGAAAACCATTCCTCAGAGCACCTCGGAGACCGTGGACCCTCACTTGGTGATGCTGACGGAGGATTTAGTTGTAGAAACATACTAAGACTTTGGCACCTGCCACAGCTGGTTTGGAGTTGAAGTTCTCGCGCTTACTAGTTATGTCACTCTGGATAAGTTACATTTTTGAGCCATGAGTTCTTAATCTATTAAGTTTATCTTTATCCGCCAGCCTATAAAGTTGTAGTGGGTGTCAATGACATATAAAATGCTTACATATGTATTGATAATATGTTCCCATTTATCATGTGTAACCAGTTTACCATCATCAGCTTTATGATTTTGTTTCTTTGGTTGATTTTCTGTAAAATGACCTGTCCGAATGCGGGTTGGAAAAGAAGTTCCAGGCACAGATCATTTCAGAAAGCAGTGAGTTTATTAAGAACAAAGAGCAGAGATCATGTGGGCACCGCGAGTGTAGTGGGCTGACCTCCTGACCGACCAGGGAAAATCAGTGCTTTTGGGGGGTTAATTGAATGCTTTTGAACTGTGGTGTTGGAGAACTCTTAAGAGTCCCTTGGACTGCAAGGAGATCCAACCAGTCCATCCTAAAAGAGATCAGTCCTGAGTGTTCATTGGAAGGACTGATGTTGAAGCTGAAACTCCAATAATTCAGCCACCTGATGCAAAGAAACGACTCACTGGAAAAGACCCTGATGCTGGGAAGGATTGAAGGCGGGAGGAAAAGGGGGATGACAGAGGATGAGATGCTTGGGTGGCATCGCCGACGCTATGGACATGAGTTTGAGTAGGCTCCGGGAGTTGGTGATGGACAGAGAAGTCTGGCGTGCTATAGTCCATGGGATTGCCAAGAGTCGGACACAACTGAGCGACTGAACTGAGCCAATTTGTATAGCTTCAGGATAAAGAAAATTTGTGCTGAAAGGGTGGCATTAAGTGATTGGTTAGGGTGCTATAGGGAGAGTACCGGGATGGGCATTTTTGCCTAATTTGGGGTCAGGAAAACTGGCTGGTAAGGATCAAGGGAGCTATTTGGCAACAGTTGCAAGGGGCCCAGTCAGTTCTGGAGATGACCTTAGTACTGCGCTCAGCCTCTGTGGCCTTGAGGCAGGACTCTGCATCACCTGGAAGCCCGAATGATCCTTTTAGAGTTGATCATAACCCACCTGCGTACTGTGTTGGAACCAACAAGATGCCAGGTGTGCTCTTTGAGACCAAGTGTTGCCAATTTTAGATATTTCACTAGTACATCTCTTCCTGCTTTCACAGTGCAAACAATTGAGTGTAGTTAACTGAAATAACTGTTCAGTTTATCTTAACTTTCTTTCGTGAGCACAGCTTCTAGTTGCCAAAAATACTGCCATCAGGATGCTTTTGGTTTCTAAAAATACAGAGACTCCACAGATTCGTAGCACGTGTGCTAGGGAACAGTTGATAGGTTCTGCAGATTTATTGCTATTTTGACCTTATTTTATGTCATTCATATGAATCAGCAACATTTGGCTATTTTTGACCAACGAAAGTGGTAATTTTGTATGGTTCAAGTTGATATTTCAGACTATGCCGATAGTGTTTTCTTTATACAACTGGCAGATGATCTGCTTTTGCATCTTATAGTTCATTTCCTCCAGGACCTTAAATTTATTTTTAACGCATTTTGGACTTTCGTTAATTTCTTTGGCAAATGTCATTCTCAGATGGTTGCTGTAAAGGAGTAGGGTGGAGAAAAAGGATAGCTGCTTCTTTCTTAACAAGAAGAGGAGATGCTGACTTATCTCCAGGAAGACTCTCAATTTATGGTCAAGTGAGTGAACAGAAACAAAAACTAGAGCCTTTTGAGAATTAAACCTTGAGGTCATAGGTCATATAGTAGAGTCTGAGTCCCTGAGAATTCTTTGAGATTCACGTTTTTCAGAAAGCCCTGTCTCCCTCACAAGTCTTAAAGCATTCTCGATGGTTTCAGCTTCTTCATGTGTTCTTAGGAAAATAATGCAGTGGCCACTCAACTTAATCTTGTGCTTGTCAAGTGTCTGTAGGTCACATGTTTATTATACTTCGAATCAGAAGTTTACTATTTTAGTTTTATTTAAGAGGGCATTCACATAACAGACGCTTAGTGTGGATCCTAATGAATACTGCAGTAATAATACGGCATAAGGCAGCTCGTGAGCCTGGCCTGCTCATCACAATGTGATCACAGCCCGGTCGTGGTGCTGATAAACCGTCCTCCCCTTCCTGTCCAATTGAATAGGAGAGGGAGGGATGGGGCTAGTTCTTTAATGTGTCAAGTAAGCCTCAATTCCTTCACAGGAGTAGTGTCTGGGGGTTTGGGATCCACTTTTCGGCATTCCTGGTCTTGCTGGTGTGCAGTCTCATCGCAGCCCTTGGAGGTGAGCAGCAGGCGTTGTTGCTTCCGTGTCGTAGGTGAGGACTGGGGTTTAGTGGAAGAACTTGGATTCGGCTCAGTGGTCCGGCTTGTCTGGCTGTGGTGCGGGGGGGAGGCAGGGCCAGGCAGAGCAGCTGTCTGCTCAGTGCTCACCCTCTTTGCAGTACTGACCTGGGGCCCTGTGAGGGGGGAACGCATCCCCTGAGGAGGAGGGAACTCTGCAGGAGGAAACTTCCTCGGAACTGAGCTAGCGTTTCTGTCTGCTGGATTCACCGAGCCATTAACCGTGGCCGTTTGTGTTACTCTTCTGGAGCCGCGCCCGATGAGTTGCTAAATTTATCTTTTTTCTGTGTGTGTGTGTATTTTTTTTTTTTTAATCTGTTGTAGTCTTTTGTCCCTTGTCTGTGGCTGACAGTAATTCTTTCTACCTGACCATCTTGTCAGAATCTAAATAGGGAATACATTTCCAGGCATCTCCCAATTTGTATTCTTCTCTGCATCTCTCGTCCACCCCCACGGGTCCAGTTTTAAGCAGTTTTATTGGGCGTAACTGACCAACAATAAAGGATGCGTGTTTGAGATGTACCGTCTGATGAACTCTGACCCGTGCACATGGCCACGAAACCACCAGCACAGACCAGACGTGAGCTCGCACACCATCACCACGGACGGTTCCTCTGGCCTTGGTCAACCCTCTGCAGTTGCTCCCCGACCTCCAGGCAGCCTCTGATCTTCCCTGTGTCTCTGGAGATGGGTTTACTTTTCCAGAACGTGACTGTAAAGGGAAGCACTCGTGTGTGTCTGCACTTCTTCGTCTGACACCAGACGTGTAGATTTTCCAGTGGCAGGCAGTTTGGCGACACCAGCCTCCGGGCATGCAGTTGACCTCAGTTCTGACATGTGTCTGGTGGAGGGCGGTCACCCCACAGGTGAAGGGTCCATCCTCCACGACCCCTTGCCCGCGCCCCACCAGCTTCCTTTGTCACCTGCGTTCTGGCTGACTAGCTGTAAATTTAAGTTCCCACAGCCCCATCTGAGCTTCATGGTGCCCAGAGCCCAGGAAGCCAGTTTTCCCACCAGAGTCATGGCAGGGTTGTTAGAAGGACCTTCAAGGATATGATGAGCAGTTTGATGATGAGAACAAAGGGTGAAGTCTTGCGGGTCCTGAGCCCCTGGAGCTTCTGTCCCTGTGAGCTTGGGGCACACCACCCTCCTGGCATGTAAATGCATCTGGTGCATGAAGCTGGGAACCCTTGAACCCCATCCTTTTGGGAGTATGGAGGCTTCATGACGGACACGATGCATGAGGACCTCAGCCGTGGGTGACAGAATTCAGCCTCCAGCCCCTGTCCTCTCTTCGGGGATTTGGGGGTGGGACTGAAGCTTCAAGCCTCCTACTCACTGGGTTGGTTCCCCTGGTAACCAGCCCCCCATCCTTAGGGAGGGTCCAGAGTCACTTCACCAACATCCACAGGTATAGTTCAACAGGGTTGGCTTGTTTGTTGCAAAGCACAGCTTTATAGCTCTTGTCACTTAGGAATTCTGAGAGGTTTTGGAGCTCTGTGCCATCGATGGAGATGAAGATCAAATATATATATTTGTTATTGTAAATCACAGTATCATAGTTACATAGATGGAGTCCTTCTGGCTGTGCTGTGTTTGATCTGACTTTGGTTCAGCATGATCATCCCAGATTCGTCCATGTTGTTTCCCGGATCAGTGATTCATTCCTCGCTGTTGCTGAGAAGTTCTGTTTGTTTATCTGCTCTCCTATTGATGAATTTGGGCTTGTTTCTATTCTGGGGTTGTTTTTGGCTTTTACAGATGAAGGTGTATGATCGTTCGTGTACAGATCTTTTTTAGGGGCGTGTGCTTTTACTTTTGCCTGAGTTCCAAGGCATGGAGTAGATCCTATGGTCATCCTGAGAAGTGTGTGTTTAATCTTTTAAGAACCTGCCAGACTGCCATAGTGACTGGGTCGTTTTCCATTCCCTTCAGCAGGGAACTGTGCTCTGCCTACATCCTTACCAAACATTTGGTGTGGCCAGTGGTTTTGCCTTCGTCCATTCTAACGGGTGTGCCCACTACCTCCTGGTGGTTCCAGCTTGCGTCTCCTTCATGAGTAATGACTGATGGCTCTGGGGCTTCTTCTTACAGCAGACAAGCAATGAGACAGGAGCCAGTGATGAACGCATAGGGGCAGAGGAATGTCAGCCTTGACCTCCGTTCTCTGCCTTTTCAGTTACAACTGGGTGTTAGCATCCACCTGAAGGGTCCACATGTCAAGGAAAGGTGAACGGCCGTTTCATATGTATCACTGTGTTAGTCCATAGACAGAACTCTGTTTTCCCCACCCAGAGGTGCTTATTACTTAGTTATAGAGGGTTTTGAGCAAAGACTGGATGATTTTTTAAAAATAATGGGATGCTGCTTCTAAGACTTGGAAGGCAGCTCTGCTCACCATTACACCTCTGATCTGCTTCTAAGCCATGGCTGTGAGCTGCACTCCTCCGCCCCACTGATGTTTACTGAGTGGCCTCCATGTACCCCGCGTGGGCTTGGCGATGCAGTGCGACCCTGACTCTACCCCCTCTTCCCCACCAGTGAAGTCTTTCCAGTTGTGTTTTAACTTCCCAGGAAATGAGAAATACCTTAAACTAGTGCTTGTCACCCTGGATTGTAACTTCATTTATATCTCTGTCTCGCTGAACCTTTAATTCCTTGAGGAAAGGGATCTTTGTCTTATTTTTTGATGTTTATTCTCTGCATTTCCACTGGCTAAAGTATAATCAAAATGCAGATATTTGGTGTGCAGGCGAATCCAATGTGAATGTTTCTGGAGGCCAGCGAAGTATATCTAACTGTGAGGAAGGAAAGCCTATGAGAGCTCGTGACCCTGCAAGAACAGCAGCTCTGTCCATCAGGAGAGGAACCTGAGGCCCGTCTCGGTTAAGACTGTGTGGTGTTAGTGGCAGGACCCCGGTGCCTTTCTTTCTCATCCTGCAGAAGGGGACGCACCATGTTCTAGTAGCAAAGCCTGGACGTTGATCCCAGTGAACCATGACTGGTGAATGTCCACGGTCCTTCCCCCAGCTCACCCCTCACTTCATCATGACTTTCATCTGAAGCTTAACTAGGAAGAGGCCAGGCAGTATCGCTCTAGAAGGTCATGGAACGGGCTGGGCCTTGGGAAAGCCCAGGTTTCCCCTCTGACTGTGGACACATGACCTCCTGGGGCCATCAGCCGGCAGGCGGAGTGCTGTAAAATCCAGGAACAGCTGCAACCTTGCCCTTCACAGTGGACAGTACAGTGGAGTCAGAGCACGGGCTCTGTGTGGCCGCTTCTGCTGGGATCATGTTTATTCTGAGGACAGAATTCCTGCATACCTGTCAGCGTGATCACAGATCCAAACACGGGCAGCCAGCACAGCGATCTCCCAGAAAAAGTGGAGCATCACTGAAGGATAATGAGGTCATTTCACGGAGAATATACCGTGGGGACTTCCCTGATGGTCCAGGGGTTAAGAATCCTGCTGGTGCAGGGGACGCAGGTCCAATCCCTGGTTGAGGAACTAAGACCCCAACATGCCGCAGAGCCAGTAAGCCCAGGCACTACAACTGCTGAGCCTGCGAGCTGCGACTGCGGAAGCCCGTGCACCTGGAGCCCGTGCTATGCAACAGGAAAAGCCGCTGCAGTGAGAAGCCCCCACACCACAGCTAGAGACTGGCTCCCATTTGCCACAGCTAGAGAAAGCCCGTGAGCAGCAATGTAGGCCCAGGGCAACCAAAGGCAGTAAATTAAAAAAGAAGACACGGGAATCTTAAATGTCGTGTATATGTTCAACAGCAGACCTTCAAAATACATAAACACAAACTGATGGAGCTCAAGAGAGAAACTGACAGATCCACAGTGATCACTGACAACTTCAACACCCCTCTCAGTAATTCATGAAACGAGTGTATTAAAAATCAGCTGAGGATACAGAACATCTCAGCAGCAGCGTCAGTCATTGCAGCTGATACACAACCTTTTGAAGCACGGGTGAGGCATTCAGCAAGACACACCATTTTCTGGGCTGTAAAACTAAACAGATTTAAAAGAATTAAAATCAGACAAAGCATGCCCTCTGATCACAACAAAATTCAACTGAAAACCACCAGCAGTGAGATATCTGGAAAAACTGACTAATTGTGTTTGTCTCACTCAGTTGGCTGCTCACCCAAAAGACATCTTCCAGATGGTTCACATGGACCAGGATGGTCACGGAAAGATGTTCTGAGAGCTTCATACTGTTTTAAACATCTGTGGAGTTGCTTCTGTAATTTCTTTCTTTTATTTTTTTTTTTTTAAGAAAAAAGGTATTCCAGTTAATCATGCTATGGGATAACTGAAGAGCTTCATTGTATGGAATTTTAAAGAGATTAGATGAGTTATTAGAAGATAGGAAAGTCGCCTGAAAGTAGAAAGCATATTGATACGATTCTGAAATTCTTTAGTCATTTGACTTGAATTGTAATGAAGACTACTGCTGGAAGTTAAATGCCAATGTGCAGGCGTCGTCTTGCATAATGAGTAAAATCACAGGAAAAACTCAGGTCTAGATTAATTGTACAGTAAGCAAAATCAGATGGGAAATAATTTCAAGTATTTTATTTTTGCCACGCTTAACTAGAAATCGTGCATCCATCATTTTTCTATAAAAGTAGGATGTGCTGTCCGTATGTCTTTGAAACCTGTAACGTTTATGTAAGTAGTTCGACATCCGTTGCATGCTTAGACAGTTTGCTCACATAGAAGCGACAGGATAAGGCAGATTCCTGGACAAGAGTTGATTTTCCAGGGAGTCGAAGTTCCAGGCGTGTTACACTGGGACTGTGAGCTTCTGAAACCATCTTTTTCATTTTCAGATCGTGAGCCATGCCCTTAGTGAAGAGGAACATCGAGCCCCGGCACCTGTGCCGGGGGGCCCTGCCTGAGGGCATCACCAGCGAGCTCGAGTGTGTGACCAACAGCACCCTGGCTGCCATCATCCGCCAGCTGAGCAGTCTGAGTGAGTCCCCTCGCCTTGGGCTCCCTCCTTTCTGATTACCAGTGACATGTTAATTTTAATGACTTTAGCGAAGTGATTTCAGTTCAGTAGTTCTGGGATTGTCCAAAGAAGAGGCTTTGGAGGAAAGAGCCTTCCTCCCTTCTGAAAATTTCCCGGCATGAAATGAGCGATCTGCCCTCTCTGGTCTGCTGACACCGGCTTGGTGTGATCAAGTTGGAATTGACTGTTTTACAGATGACTAGATAAGACCAACGGAGAAGGCAATGGCAACCCACTCCAGTATTCTTGCCTGGAAAATCCCATGGATGGAGGAGCCTAGTAGGCTGCAGTCCATGGGGTCGCTAAGGGTCAGACACTACTGAACAACTTCACTTTCACTTTTCACTTTGACGCATTGGAGAAGGAAATGGCAACCCACTCCATTGTTCTTGCCTGGAGAATCCCAGGGACGGGGGAGCCTGGTGGGCTGCCGTCTATGGGGTCGCACAGAGTCGTACACGACTGAAGTGACTTACCAGCAGCAGCAACAGATAAGACCAAGGAGAAGGCAATGGCAGCCCACTCCAGTACTCTTGCCGGAAAATCCCATGGACGGAGGAACCCGGTAGGCTTCAGTCCATGGGATCGCACAGAGTCGGCCACAACTGAAGCGACTTAGCAGTAGCAGCAGATAAGACCAAATGTGTAGTTTAAAGTAGTGTTCCTTTTTAAAAGCTTATTATACATAAGGATAAAATAATTGGTAGGTTTTTTTTTTAAGTGAGTTATTTATTACACTTGGACAGGACTAATCTTTTTTTTTTTTAATGTAGTGAATTGAGAACTGTGCTATGACTGGGATAGAATAGAGGCTCGATACGTGTTTGTTGATTGAATAAGATTTCAAATGAATCAGAAGATCCAGCCTGAGGATCCAGTGAGACTTGCTGATTTTAACCTTCTAAAGGTTAAAGTGCAGGTACTGACTTCCAAATGGAGGTCAGCAATGAGCTGCTGGTGACACACACGCAGTGCCATGTACGCGTCACATGCATGGGTTACAGACATGTAAGCAAACACAGGCATAAGGAGGAGAGGGCTTCCTTTTTTCCAATTTTGAACATGAGATACACAAGGAATACTCCATTTCTTAAGACTCATATGTGCATGAAAATGCTTTTCTTCCAAAGCTTTTGAAGTTACAGTCTTTCTGCCTAACTTTTACATTCACGTCGTGATCTTATTTTCTCACTTCATCCCACTCCTTTTCGGTTTAGATGTTCACACTGCATTTTGGGTGACAGGTTTTCACAGTTAAATTTTCAGAACCTCTGTTAATAATGAGAAAATCCTCCATGAAATTTCACATCCTGGTCGCCTCACGCACAGAAGAGTGGTTTAAAAAAACACACAACAACTCAAGTACTTTTATGTGTTTCGAAGGAGAAACCCAACAGATGAGTATTTTTTTTTCTTTAAAAGAATTGTACTGTGTTGTTATGGATATATTTTTGATATATGATACCTATAATCATTGGCTGAGGCCAGAGTAACCTGGAAATTACTTAAAATGTGTTTCAAAATAGATTTCTTCTGGAGTCTGAACTAATTATCAATGATTTTTGGTAGGGGTTGTTGATAAACTGTGTAGATTCATGTTACCAGAGGATGCATGTAGATTTATTGAAGGGTGGACGTGTTTCTGTGTGCCTTCATGTGTTTCTATAAGAACGCTTTTCAGTCTCTTGTTTTTATGCCTGAAACCTCCATGGGCATGGGGTCTAAGTGAGGGAAATCGACGTGAACCATTACGGTTTTTAATAACCGTGCCGTGTTCCAGGTACAACGTTGTGTCAGTCACGTCTGTGGGGCCCTTTTGTAAGCGGAGCTGCCCACACGGTCTGGTCTGTTCCATGGAGTCCCCTTTGGGCAGACTGAGGGCAGCCCCTCCAAGGGTATCTGAATCTTCACCCTTGGGACCCAGGGGTGTGCTGTATTACTCGGCAGGCCCAGGGTTGAGGCTGCTTGTCAGCTCACCTCACAAGAAGCAGGTTACCCTGGGCTGTCCAGGTGGGCCCAGTGAAAACCAGGGTGTCCTTTAAATGGGCAGTCCGGAGTCACTGGTCCCCAACCCCTGGGCCGCAGACCACTACCTCCTGTCCGGTCAGTGGTGATGTTAGATTAGAGATAAAGAGCAAAGAAACTGTAGAGTGTTGGATCATCCAGAAACCAGCCCCCTGCCCCTGATCCGTGGAAAAAGTGTCTGCCACAAGATCGGTCCCCTGGTGTCAAAAAGGCTGAGGAGCACTGCTCTCATGGATCTAGGGGAGGAAGAACAGCGCTGGGGCCAGAAGGCATCTCTTTGGTCTTTTCCAGAAGGAAGACTAGCAGTGGAGGAGGGGTTGGTGCACCTCTGGTGTCTCTCTGGTTCTCTTCACATCTGTGGGGGGACAGTTCAGTGTCATGAGGGGATAATAGATACCAAATAGTCCCTCAGAATGCAAACAGAACTACCATATGACCCAGCGATTCCACTCCTGGATTTATATCCAGAAGAAAATGTAAATACTAACTTGAAAACGTATTTCAACAACCCCAGGGTTCATAGCAGCACTGTTTACAACAACTGAGCATGGAAGCAGCCTGAATGTCCATTGATGACCGACGGATAGAGACAATGGGCTATAGACACACACGTACACACAGTAGAATATTACTCTGCTATAAAAAAGAACGAAAGTCTGCCGTTTGCAGCGATGTGGATGGACCAAGAGAATATTATACTTGGTGAAATAAGTGTCAGAGAAAGACATACTGTGTATCCCTTATATGTGGAATCTAGAAAATAAATGAATGTATATTGCAAAACAGAAACAGACTCACAGATACAGAAAACAAGCTAGTGGTTACCAGTGGGCAGAGGGAGGGGCAAGATAGGGGTGTGGATTAAGAGATGCAAACTACTGTGTATAAAGCAGGTAAACAACAAGAATCTACATATATACAGCACAGGGAATTATAGCCACTATCTTGTAATAGCTTTCCATGCAGTATATAACCTGTAAAAATATTGAATCACTGTGTAATATAACTGAAATGAAAATAATATGTAAATCAACTTTACTTCAGTGAGGTGGAAAAAAAAAATTAGTGTGTTACTTGGTTTTCCAGCAATGGAGTACTGATATTTTTTTCTTCAAATAATGACAGTTTAGTGTAGCAATTAACATTGAATTGGGAGTGCTTCATCATTTTCCTTGATTAGTTATCTGAGTGCTCTTGTTCTTATCACCTAGTTGCTCAATTAAAATTAGTGTCTTGCAGTCAAATTCCTTCTGACATTATAATGTAATTCTAATAGAATTTGCTTTAAAAAGGAGACAGAGCATTTGTGTCAAATCCATTTCTGTGCCTCCCAAGCCAGTTTCTACTTCTCTCTCTATGTTCTTGCAGTAATAGCTTTCTTTTCCTTTCTTATGAAGGCCTCCAAGATGGCACAAGGAAAGGAATTAGACCTTAGGTACCCCCTGCCCAGAGGTTTTGGTTATATTTGATGGTACTAATAAGATAGTATAGAAAACTCAGCACAGGATAACATGGAAGGAAAAAATTACAATTTTTTAAAATTAATCACAGGAAGTCATTGATAATGGTTCATATATATCATTCTAAAAGTGATTTCTCATACATCTGGTTTTGTAGCCTATACTCAGTTGGTATATATTCAGCATCCAAGATATATTTTTAATATCCAGAGATTACTGTATTACATTGATATACCATGAATAACCATTATCTTGCTGTTGGGCATACATATGTTTCTTTGTTTGGGGAGACACTGTCATAATTCTTGTATAAAACTAATACTTACATCTCAAATCTTTTTTGGCATCTCTCTTTTTTTTTAAGATTTCTTTCATCTTATATGTCATCAAGCTTCCTCCCACAGATCTAAGATCATCCTTACCAATGGTATAAAATTCTGAGACTCTATCAGTTTTAAACATGAGTCTCTTTAAAAAAAAAACTATTACAAAACCTATTTTCCATTTAATTTCTACATTGAGTACTTGTATAAATGAGAAGGAAAGTCTGTTTTCTTCTGTTTTTAAATTAGTGATTAATATTTTTATTAATACTCTTTATGTATTATGTCTCATATCAAACCAAATGCTAAATTGAATGAAAATACTTCCTTGATGGCTTGCAGCATAATACATTTGCTTTATGTAATTGGATCTGAAATTCAGGGTTGTGTTAATTGATTATACCAAGTGCAGTTCTAGTCAGAAGAGAGATTTTAAGTGTTTTGAAGGCATGCACTGAATAGATTTCTTGGATGTTTTTAACCAAATGGAATATTTGAGGGGAAAAAGGGAAGATTAAACATAATATATTTCAAGAGATAGATCACAAGTTCATCACCATGCAGGTTCAGGCTAGGTTAAGGGTGCTTTAAGAGAAGAAGTGTTTATGTACTAGACAGAGCTGACTGGAAGAAACAGCATGGATTTTTAAAAATTTACTGCCTCAGACTGTTTTTTGCATTTCTTGTGGATAAAAATAGAAAGCCAGTGAAGGAGGTAAGTAGCCCTGTGTACCTGTACGTGTAAAGTAAGGCTCTGTTGGCCACAGAATTGGCGGCAAGTAGAAGAATCCCCGGAGAAGGAAATGGCAACCCACTCCAGTGTTCTTGCCTGGAGAGTCCCAGGGATGGCGGAACCTGGTGAGCTACCGTCTCTGGGGTCGCACAGAGTAGGACACAACTGAAGCGACTTAGCAGCAGCAGCAGCAGAATACCCTCCTCACAAAGACGGGGCTGTTGGAAACTGAAGTGTTTTCCCTAACCCATCACTCACCTGGAGCATCAGAAGTGTTTCCTCAATAAAAGTAATGACACCAGGGTTGTTTCTCACCTCTCCCTGCCCTGGGCCAACTGCAGTGTGGCAAGGTTTAAACACAGACTAATTCTTCCTAGCTCACGTGGAGAGCCAGCCATCAAACCTCTCTGCCTTTATCAGCTGTGTTCTTCCCATCCTGTGAGTTCATAGGCCTACAATAACATACCATAAGTGTCTTACAGGTGTCTCTCTGATCATTGTGATCTGCACTGTTATTATCACCTAAAAACATTGAGGGAAGATTTTAATGTTTTTTTCTAAGATTGTCCAAACCATGACACCACTCTCCTATCAGTCCATGACTGTGATGATCAGCAGTCTCAGCTGTGTTCCTCCTTGACACAGGGCCTTTCGTAAGGGTAGGTCTACTGTGTCTGCTTCATTCTCTACCAGCCTTCTACACACGTGGTCCAGCCAAAAATAGACTTACGGGAAGGGAGAAAAGCGTGACACTCAATCAAGAAAGAGAGAAGTTACAGAAAGAAGCAGGAACCACAGATGACCCCAGCCTGGCATTCCAGACGTGGAACTCACACCCAGCTGCACAAGAAAAGATCTCAGCAGCTTCTTTTAGCTCATCAGAAAACTGAGGTCACAGGACAAACCACTGCCCCAGAACTGGGGAAGGCAGATTCCAAGGATCACAACTTACCAGGATATGGGAGGTTTGAACGACACTGCCAGCCAGGCTGACTTCATCCATGTTTGTAGAACACAAAACTCCCACCTGCAGAATATACGTTCTTTTAATGCTCCCTCTCTAAGATGGGGCATGTGCTTGGCCATAAAATAATACATTTGAAGAGACTCATACCACCAAGAGCATGATGTGAATGAGAAAATAATTCTAATAATCTTTCTAGATAGTTCTCACATATTGGAAAATCAAACGGCAGCTTCTAAATTAATCCTTGGGTCAAAGAAGAACTCAAAAAGGAAATTGCAAACTCTCACTGTACCGGTAATGAACACCCAGAATCACCAATGTATTTGTGGGATTTATGTAAAGAGGTGCTCGGAGGGAAGTTTGTATCTTTAAGTGCTTGTGTCAGAAAAGGAGAGGGACATGAAATCGGCAGCCTTCCTCAGGTGGGCATTCAGGGCCACTCGGCAGCCACACTGTAATTCCTGCACTAATTAGCTTCCTGCCTGTTTCACATCTTTTCTCCCCGCAGCCCCCGATCCCAGATTGTGAGCAAATGATTTGCTTATTTCACTGGGAAAATAAAAGCTTTTAGGGGAGAGCCAGACATCCCCCGTCTGCCGTCTCAGCCCTCTGCTTTGCCTCTGCACCGGCACGTCCTGCCCCACCTGCTTACGGTGGTGATTCCAGGACTGGATTTACCCACTTCTTGCCCGCCTCATGCACCCCTGACTCCCGTCTGCATCCTTCTTACCAAATACTCATTTATTGAGAGATCACCCTCTGCCCGTTGCCCTGTTCCTTGCTCCCTTCCTTCCCAACTAGATTTTTTGAGCTTGGACTCAAACTCATGTGGTACAGATAAATCCCTAATTGGTTCTTTGTCAGTTAAGAATGAATTAGTGGCTCTTAACTCTTCATGGTCTTTAATTCAGAATTAGTTCAGTTCAGCTATTATCGGACTTGCCATTGGAAGAGTGAGTCAAATTAAGCTCTTGGAACGAGTTACTGTTCATAGAACTGAGTGCTGTGGTTGCAACACTTTATTCTCGTTCATCAGAAAATATAGTTCCTCCTATTTTCTTCTCTTTAGTCACTTGTCAGCTTCCAGCAGCTAGGAAAAGATTAAGTTTGCAAGTCTTTAATTTCTGTTTGTTTTTATAAATCGAGAACTTCCAAGGGGAGTAGAGTGTCCGTTGTGTTTTTTCAAATAGGATTAAGCAGTGAAGGTAGAGGATCCATTGTATTGATCCTTTTTGGCCTGTTTAGCATCTGCAAAGTGTGTTTTGAGAACATTCAAGTCACTTCAGGAAGAGGCTGTGCAGTCCATGCCCGAGTTGTCAGTGGTACACACTGTTGCTATTAATTAGATTTCTGCAGTGCTGAAGGGAAAGGGGTTTTCTTGAAGTTACACTGGAATTTTTTTTAAAAACCATGAATGGTCAAGTAGAAAAAAATTAGTTGGTTCCATTTTGATTACATCTGGCATTCCAAAAAAACAGCTGCTAGGCTTGAATCCAAACCATTTGGAACACGGTGCTTTGTCTACAGGTCGTCCAGCTGAATGGGCAGGTGTTTTCCCAAACGGGCTTCAGAAAACAGTCTGAAAGGCGTTACTGGCATTTCAAAAACCAGTCCATTTGAAAATGTGGTGTGCGTAGCGCTTGTCCTGCGGAACCCCAACACACACGAGCATGTTAAAGATTTTGAGATGCCTGAGGCATATACATGTTTAATCTTTCTAGTCCAGCATTTCCCAAGTGTACCTGAGCAGGGAGCCTTTGTTGATTGTGTCCTTGTGAATGAGAAAACAATGGTACAGGTTATGTGTTTTTATTCAAGAGATGCTGAGCACTGGCTAGGACAATCCGTGCAGAGACCGCGGGCGTGGCCCACGCCCTTATAGCAACTGTGTAAAAAAGCCAAGAGGAGGGGTGTAGGATGTGTCCTGTGACTGAGATGTCCTCTGGGTATCTGAGGACACAGGGAGGGGCCTCTGGTCTCACAGACCCCAGTCTGCTTCCCGAAGGATGGGTTTTAAGTGTGTGCATTTTTGTTCGTTTCTTCAAATCTCTTTTTGAGCACCTACAATAAGCCAGACACACCCTAGACCTTGGCAATTGATGCAGCGATGCATAGAGTCCTCCTCTCCTGAATCGTGTGTTCTTGTGGAAGGAGGCAGGCCAGAAACAGGATCACTAAATACAAGTGTATAACGTACTATGTGGCAGTGAGTGCTCAGAGAAAAACAGTAGGGAGGGGACGGGGAGGGTGTGGGGGTTTGTTTACGTCTGTGAGTGTGTATACAGAGAGGTGATTGCCATTTAGCTAGAGAACGTCTCTCTTGGAAGGTGACATTTGGGTCTAGACCTGGGTGACAGAAGTGGTCCAGGCGGGAGGTACAGGAGATATGAAAGCCTGGGCAGGAGCAGGCGTGTCTGAGTATCCGCGGGGCCCGTGTGGTTGGTGAGGAACGTGAGAGGGAGACGGCAGCAGGGCATGGGCCGGGAGGTCACCGGCCTTCACCTCTTCTTCTGAGTGAGGTGACAGTATGGAAGGGGTTTGAACACGCAGAGGACTAACGGCATCTGTGAACAAGTGGGGAGGGTTTAGGCAGTGTGTTCTGCCGGAGCCCAGAAACCCCGTGCCTGCTCAGAGCCTTGAGTTTGGTCTTGAGATGATGGGAGCAGTGAAGGGTCAGAATAGCAGCATCCTGATGTGCAGATCTAAGGATGGAAGGTGAATCTGGACCCAGGAAGACAAAGTTGCTGATGTAATTCAGGAGAAACAGGAAGGGCCAGAGCACAGGGGGTGGGGGGCAGGAGAGGTTTGGTGTCTGCCCGTGGAGGGAGGGAGCAGTCACAGGCGACTCTGTTCTTTCCGGGGCTTCATCGCAGGCGGACCATGCCTTTCCACGTAGGGGTTTGGGTTTGAATTAATGGGAACATGAGCTCCTATGAGAACTTGTCTAGGGATTGCGATTCTTACAGGACACCAGCATGGAGATGTCTGTTAGGTAATTAGACACACAAGGCTTGCTCAGGAAGTTCATAATAAAGGCAGCAAACAAACATTACTGTTGGATGCCGCATCTAAGTGTTTAAGAGCATCCATAATTCGTCTGAAGACTCTTTTTTTTTTTTTAATTGGTTCGCCTTTTGGAACCATTTTGTATATTGCGTGAGTGGGGACTGTCGGCAGGATTTCAAGTGACTCCAGAAAGCTGCAGCGTGGATTTTCAGCTTCAGGAGAAATGATTTACTGCTCAACTGAGATACGTAGTCAGAGTCCCCACTTCCATTTTTAGTGGTGTTCATTGATTCCTTTCTTAATCTTATTTCCTCAGATAGCGTTCCTGTTATTAAGACAGTTACACTGTTAGAATTCATGAAATTATACAAATTTTCAATTCTTAAGAGATGCTTACCCAGTATCTAGGAGTAACCATTGAAGCAGCAGAATATTTCAGTCCATTTTATTAAGTAAACAGGAAATTTCCAAGTGTCTCATGACCTGAGATAATTCATGGGAAGTTGCTGATTTCTAGCCAAGAAAGCTGAGGGAAGTGTGCGCTAAGGCAGGGAATTGGAAGATGGGAGACCCAAGTTGTCGTTCCATCTGTTTGTCCCACTTTCTTGGCTCGGTGTCTGGACGGACCGCCTGGTGCTCAGCTTAGTCACCTGGAAGGTGGGAGCAGTGGCTCCATGTCCTCGTGAGTTCTCAGTCATCATACAGGTGGTGCCAGAAGGCTCTGTCCCAGGTGGGGACAGCTGGGGATACCCAGTGGACACAGGTGGTTCTTAACTCTCGTGGAGGTGATAGTCTCGGGGTTCAGAGCAAAGACTAAGGTGAGTGAGTGTGAGAGCACCGTGTAAACTGTAACGCACGGTGAAAGCCTTACAGTTATTCTTGGTCCAGGTGACTTTTCTTCCGGGAAGGTTCAGGTTCTCTTCCTTTTGAGTGATAAGTTGATAGAATATGCAGATTAAAAACAATGCATCTTATACCCCTCACAAAAATTAAGTCAAAACGGATGCTAGACCTAGATGCAAAACAATGAAATTCCTCGAAGATAGCAAAGGAGAAAATCTAGATGACTTTGGATATGACTGTGACTTTTTAGATACAGTACTAAAAGGCATGACAGTGAAAGAAATCATTGATAAGCTGGACTTTATCCAAGTTAAAAACTTATGTTCTATAAAAGATATTGTGGAGAAGAAGAAGACAGGCCAATGCCTGGGAGATGTTTCCAAAAAACATAATCTGATAAAGGACCATTATCCAAAATATATCCAAAGAACTCTTAAAACTCAGCAATAAAAAAAATGAACAACTGGTTTGAAAAATGGGCGAAAGACCCGAACAGACCTCTCACTGGAGGAGATGTGCAGATGGCAAACAAGCACATGAAAAGATGCTCCACATCACAGTCTCCAGGGAAATGCAGCTTAAAACCAGATAAAACACACCTGTTAGAATGGCCAAGACATAGACCACTGACAGCACCAGGTGCTAACGAGGGTGGAGAGCAACAGGAACTCTCGTTCATTGCTGGTGGGGATACAGAATGGTCCAGCCACTCTGGAAGACAGTTTAGCTGTTTCTTAAAGAACTAAACGTACTCATACCATAGCATCTAGCAGTCATGCTCTTTGCATGCTTAGTAGGCAGTTATTAAATGTTTGTTGAGTGAGTAAAGGAATGGTGTTAGGATTTGGAAATTGAGTGTAAGCAGATACTGATTCCGATCTTGTGAAATTTTCCGTAATGTTATTAATTACACTTTAAGGAAGATGGGAGGTATATCTCTCACTCACGGTAAAGAAGAGATGATCTGTACAGAAAAATTTAACTCAGGATTCAACATATTGATTTTTAGGGAGGGCCAGAGTTAGCATTGTATACCTAGATTTTGAAATATGTATTAGAAGAATTTAATGCCATTGGAAGTGTGAGGCACCGTGTAAGATATCTGACATTGCTGATTGTGAATGAGTTTAAAATCCTGAATTTAGAAGCCAACATGATTTGTTGAATCAAATTTGTTTACTTGGGAAGTAAAAGGAAAGTTCAGGTCCTGAGCCGTGTATGCGCAAAACATGCAAAATGAGAGCTAATTTTTTTCCCAAAGAAGCTTAATTTAATGGGAAGCAACTTGGTGGGGGCAGAAAGCTCATAGTAAAAAATCTGTATTATCTGGGTCATTTAAAAATCCTACAACTTTCAGATACGTGTGAGTATTCCTAATAAATTTGGAAAAATCCTACAGGCCTTTGATAATGATGCATTTTGTGATGATTTACACAAAATCACACGTGTGGAGGTTGGCGCTGGGCTTGGGTGAGAGTGTGGCCTCTAACCAAGCAGCCTTCTGTTGGTGCCTTCTGCAGGCAAACATGCTGAGGACATATTTGGAGAGCTGTTTAACGAGGCCAACAACTTCTACATCCGCGCGAACTCTCTGCAGGACAGGATCGATCGCCTTGCTGTCAAGGTCACCCAGCTGGATTCCACAGTGGAAGAGGGTAGGTCATCCCTGGAGAGCCCGGAGCCAGAAGTGATGCCAAAGGAGGGGAGGGAATCACCCTGCTGCCTCCTCGGGGTCATGTGCTCATCCTTCCTCTCGTCTTTTCCTAGAAGAAAAGCGAGGGGCAAACCCACAGCGCGGGTTACTTAGTAATTAAGAGTCACATCTGGTCTACCCTGTGAGCCACACTCAATTTTTAAATAAATGACACATGCAGTATTTGTTTTAGAGGGCTCTCTGAATGCATTCAGTGTTAGAAGTCCTAACGGAGGTTACTGGTAGTTATTGGAAAGATACTTTCTTACCGGAAAAATCACAGACTCACTCCAAAGATACTGTCCAGCTAAGAGAGCCCTGTACCCTCTGCTCCCCTTAGGACTGATTGTAAGTAATTGAGCTGATCCTGCTGACTTAATTGCCCAGAAATGAAGGGCTTCAGGCCTCTAAAACGAAGTTAATATCCACAGGTGCTATATAGTTAACTGATGGTCATTTTGATGATGTTCCCTGAAATTGGGTTAGTTTCAAAAAAAAATTAAAATTCGACAATCCCTTAAAAAATTTTCACTTTTTGTCTCTTTCAAATAAGAGACTGAAATTAGACTGAAAAAAACTATCCCCCCAAATCAAGAAGTGACATTTTATATTTACTTTGAAGAAAACACTCGGATTAAAAATTATTTTCCCCTTTATATAGGTAGTTACAGTTTCCCTCCTGGCATTAAAATGATCCTAGCATCTTATTTTTCTACTGGGCCTTCAATAGCAGTATTAATAAAATGTGAAAGTTTTTTTTTAATGTAGTTATTTATGAAATTCGTCCCTCATCATTCAAAAAAACATGTTTTCTTATCTTCAGATCTGTTTCAAAGGTCAAAATTAGTGAACTAAAAATTTAACAAGCGTAGAACATTGAGATTTTAATATTTGTTATGAACATTCTTACTTTTCCAACAGTAATTAGGAAGCTAGAGATGTGCTCTTTTTAATTTGATTTTTAAATGTATCTTTTATTTAAAAGGAAAAGTTTGAATAGCTACTGGGTCTGTTCAGACAAGGAGTTTTAACATTTTAAATCAATCATATACTTTTTAAATGGTATCAAAATGATTTTTAAAATAGTTACTTGTCTTTATTCAGCTTTTTGTTGACTCTTGCAGTTGTGGTGCTTGTGATAAACCTTACCCTGGAAAAGGTTCACATCGTGAGATTCTACAGCACATTTTATAGCCTTACATTACCTTCCCAATCAGTATTCTCCCTTATGACTTTCCTTGGTGGATATTCCTATAGAAGAATCCTTGACCAAGTCAGGAAATCTATGCTCTATGTGATCCTGCCACTCTTCCGTTGGGCAGTCTTGGAAAGGTCATTTAACACCCCTCACCGTCCGCCTCATTGGTCCAGTGGGTGAATGCGCCTGTACACCCCCCTCAAAAAGTCATGTCAAGGTCAGATGAGTTGATACCTGAGATGCAGCATGCCATTCAGACTCAAGAAATGAGTGTAATTAGCCTGCTTCTCTCAGACTCCTTAGTGTAGATTTGTATCATGCTGCTTAATTTCCAGGACTCTAGGTGTGCTGAAAAGGTTTACCATTTCTCCTTAATATTACTGTCAGAAAAACTTAATGCACTTTCTACATTGATGTATTTTTTGCAGACGTATTAACTGTTTGAATGGTTCCCCTCCCACTGGATACCCCGAATCTTTGTGTTTACATACCTATTACACTCATAACTTTATTCCTGTGTGGTTTCTGAGAAATGCTATTTAAGTCAAGCACTCATAATTAGGCTTAATGAAATCATTATATTGCCACAAAAGAAGGAAAGCCATGATTTATAGAGATAACTGTTGTTTATCAGAGGGAGGGGTTGCGCATACTAGTAAGCATGATTTTAAATGAACAATCATAGATATTCTGCTAGCATAGATGTTATATATTCGGCTATTCTAGGAGATGTTTATGATTGTGAATCAGATTATACTCGTTTCTAAACGGTTCAAAATATTTCCACGTCACCCGACTTGGGGGACTTTTCTCTAAACAGTGTCACTCCAGGATATCAACATGAAAAAAGCTTTCAAAAGCTCCACAGTCCAAGACCAGCAGGTGGTTTCAAAGAACAGCATTCCTAATCCTGTCGCTGACATTTACAACCAGAGCGATAAACCACCTCCTCTGAACATCCTTACACCGTACAGGTAGGTCTTCCACATCCAGGTGCGTCCCCGAGCTTCTCAGGTAAGTAAGTTGAGAGGGGTGGGCAGCGTGGTGAAAACATCTTTTCAGACTTTGAGAAGAATCACTGCAGTGTTATCCGGGATGAAATTGGGCTTCCCGCGTGGCACAGGTGGTAAAGAACCCGGCTGCCTGTGCAGGAGACGCAGGAGGCAGAGGTTTGATCCCTGGGTCAGGAAGAGGCCCTGGAGGAGGAGAAAGCCCACTGCAGTGGGTTCTCGCCTGGAGAATTCCATGGACGGAGGAGCCTGGCGGGCTGCAGTCCTTCGGGTCACAAAAGAGTCGACTCTTAGCGACTCAACAACAAAAACAACCCCGATGACATTAGTGATTTACAGAATTGCTAAAGTTTGAGTATTTCAAAATGCAGATAAGCTTACCAAGGGAAGTGTGAGCTCTGATGTTAGCTTTCAGATGCAGATACCTTGCGTAGAAGATGGCACAGTACATAGTAATGGTGTGTGATTGTGTTGATCCTCACATTCAAAGTCAAGTTTAAAGGAGTTGCATAATTCATCTCTAATGCAGCCAAGTACCTGTCTCAGCATTTCAGCCCTGCAGACATGTGTTATTTAATTCAGGAACGTGTGTTCTGCAGCGTTGGGGTTTCTAAGAGTGAGTATAGAATCAAGAAGGTAACCTTTCATTTGAATTGGTAGGACACACTATCAGGACCTAACTTCCTAGAAAAAGAGCGAAAAATAAATTGTACAAAAATTACTATGAAGACACTGAAAATGCTCTTTAGAACTCCTCTCCGACCTGCTGCCGCGTCACTGAGTTCTTTCTTGTTTCCATGTATTGGGTTGGCTGAAAGGTTCATTTGGGTTTTTTGGAACAGTTATAGGAAAACCTGAATGAACTTTTTGGCCTACCCAGTAATTCTCTGTTCATCCCCGTCTCTCACCCCCTGTAGAGCTCACTCCTCAGCCTCTGATTAGCTCCGCTGGGTGGTGCCCCCGCCTTCCTGAATTCACTGAGTCCCCCACATCCATTACTGCTCTCCTGGGTCTGGTGGCCCTTCTCAGGCAGCGCCCAGGGGTTTTCTTGGTCTGAATTCCTGTCCTTTCTCAGGATCCAAAAGGAGATGCTTGGACCCATCCTTTATTGCAGCTCTGCTAGGAAAGTAATCCTTCAGACTGCATCCCTTTCTTCAGCATGGACAGAAAGATGCTCCAGAAAATGAAACAGGGATTCCATGGAAGCTGTGGTGGGAGAGGATCAGGATACCACATTTTTCTGTGAAACACATATATGTTTCTGGAGTCTTTCGATACTCAACCTAAAGATTAATAGTAGTATTGTAAACCTAATTTTTTTTTACCTTTTAAAAATTTATTTTTAATTGAAGGATAATTGCTTTATAATGCTGTGTTGGTTTCTGCTGTACATCAACATGAATCCGTCATAGGTGTGCACATTCCCCCTTCCTCTTGAACCTCCCTCCTGCCTTCCACTCTACTGTATGTAAAATAGATAGCCAGTGGGAATTTGTCGTGTGACTCCGGGAACTCAAACCGTGGCTCTGTGACAAGCTAGAGAGGTGAGATGGGGTGGGAAGCCTAATGTTTTAACTTGTGAATTTGCTTTTGTTCAGCAGATATTTTTCTGGGAGCAATTTCAGCTGTATTTATTCCAGAGCGATGAGAACTTACTAAAATTTTCCTAAGAAACCTCACTAAATATTTTGTTATGAAGGAAAAAAGAAACCCAGAAAACTCAGTGAACCACTCATATTTGACTAATCAAGATCATGATTAAATATTTGTGGTGGTTAAGATTTTTAATTGCATAAAAATAAGTTGATGTTCATATATATTGTGTATATTCAGTTTTACGGAAAAGAAAAATGTCTTTTAATAGTGCGTTTAAAAATAGTCATGCCAACTCAAATCTACTTTTTATTAATACAGAAATATTTTGGGTAGGAAAAAGCACAAACTCTTGCAATTGGATTTAAATATGACAGTGACAATACAGTTTTAAATAAGTACAGTGTGACTGAAAAGTCAAGTGTTTTAGTTGCGATAAACATAGAATATTTCTGCTTATATTCTGGTGTCAAGGTTAACATTTGCTAAGTTATTATACATATTTGTTCCATTAAGTAGTAACTCCTCATCAAAGTATTAGCTCCACTTTTGAAAAAAGAAGATGCATTTTATACATTTTAAAATTGCAGCAAGTTGCTGCTCAGTTTTTCTATGTCCTCAGCTATATTGATGACCTATATATTCCCTAGTATCTTAGGGAAATAGTTTATATTTTTCACAACAATGTTTTCTTAAAATCCCAGTAATGCAAGTTGCTTGTCACTTAGGAAATTGGGAAGAGAGATTGAAGTGCAGAGTGAATTGTGCTGGTTTGTTAGCGACTTTCAGGCAGAGAACTGCCAGACCACCCTCCTGAGAGCCTGGCTTACCATTTGATGCTGAGAAGCTTAGAGAACCCAGCATAGCAGGGACTTCAAGACCAGTTTCCTGCGAGTAATTCACGTCACTTTGTTTGACTACTGGGCCACAAACTCTTCCCTATACTTATTTCTCTGATTTTTTTTTTCTTTCTCTCTATGCCTCAAATGACTAATTGAAATGCTATCTTTAAGTGAAAATGTTTTTCTTCCTCTTGAAGGTAATATATAGGTCACATACTCTTTTTAAAGCATTAGCAAATAGAGTGTTCACTTCTTAACATGATTATTTTGAGCTTTACTGTCTATTGATGTATATTAAAACTTTGGGTCCATGTTGGCTGCATTTTATTGACTTTGTGATGAATGAGTAGCATATAAAGACTTGAAATATTTTTTAATATATAGTAATTATAGCAGTTCTTGAAAACTAAATAGCTGCAAGTGAATTTTCTTTGTGAGCTACTTCCATTTAAAACCCTGGAGATGGGAATGGCAACCCACTCCAGTATTCTTGCCTGGAGAATTCCATGGACAGAGGAACCTGGTGGGTTACATACAGTCCCAGGGGTCACAATGTGACGTGACTAAGTGACTAACACTTTCACTTTCCATTTGGAAAGTATCTAGGTCATCACTTTCTATCCTAGTTACGTTTATGCACTGTGAATATTCTGCTTCTTTCCTAATTGAATTATAGATGTTGGGCAAACCTGATTTTTAAAAAAAGAGTACTTTCTAATTTTTATCCAAATAGCCTTGTCACTCCAGAATAGAAGTGAACGTATATGTGCTAAGAGACCCATCCATCTCTATATGTAGCTCCCATTGGAATAAACAGAACATACCTTGAAATAATTGTGGTATTAAATATTGCTGTTTATGAGCCATATTTTGATTTTGGGTAGCATTTTTCTAAATATGCAAGAGTAGTTTTTACTTAATTATTCTAGAAAAAACTGCTGTTACTGCATGTTGACACATTTTTTTTTAATAAGGAAAATTGGGAGACTTCAGAGAGTATAGGATAGTTCAGATTCCTCATGCAGATGTTATCTCTTGAGTTTAAATGAACATTAATAAATACCCCATATGAAAATATACAACCTTTTTTCCCCACCTGACTTGTAATACATTGATTTACAGAGATGATAAGAAGGATGGGCTGAAGTTCTATACTGATCCTTCCTATTTCTTTGACCTCTGGAAAGAAAAAATGCTACAGGACACGGAAGACAAAAGGAAAGAGAAAAGACGTCAAAAGGTAAAGAATTCAAGTATGGGAAATGTTCATATAAACGTGTAATTGAGATGCTTGCTTAGAAATTAGAGATTTAAAAATCAGTACATTTTTTAAACAGTTGAGATGTTGGGTTTTTTAGAGGTTGCATTCTTCACATGAAGATACCATTCAATCTAACACAGTAATACAGTACTACTGTCAATAAATTCTATTGATTTATTCTCTAAAACTTGCTTTGCTTTCATAAAAGTAGTGGCAAAAATTTCAGTTTTGTTTGTCACTGCGTTTTATAACTTTTCTCTTGCACTTTCAAATTTCATAAAGCAGTCAACCTTCCATATCAGTTAGAATTATCTGCTTTTGGCATTTTTAACATTATTAATTCTTGGGCTGCCACCTAACTGTAATTAAGACCTTGGTGAGAGAGGTTCGTATTGGATGGAAAAGCATGTGTGGTCAGCACACTGAGAGGATAGTATTTCCTGAAAATGAGCTGCTTCCCTTTCGTGGGGTGGTCGTAAGCAGGAGAACTGAGGCACCTGCCTTGCAAACACTCTTAGAGGGACAAACCCACCCTTGGCTTCAGGAACTTCTATTTTGAAAATTATCCCTTTGGGGCCCAGAAATTAGACTTAAATGACTGAAAATCAGTTAATTCTCCAAAGGCAATTAGTTGCCAAGCCTTTTATGTGTGAACGATGTTTTAAAAAATGACCACCTAGTGTGAGTTAAGAGCTTATTAGCATTTTGTGGGCTGGCTCCCTGGAGGTTTGAGACAACTCATAGGTGTATTGGCGTGGTAGGAGTGACAGTTTAGGATGGAAGAGGACTTGAGATTTGAAAACAGGATTTCGGAAAGGGAGCATGGCAATCGGTTGCAGACTGCAGGTGTGAAATGTTACCTCAAATCCTGGGAGGGAATTTCTCAGATTGTTATCTATGTGCTCTTCTCTGGGCTTCCCAGGGGGCTCAAATGGTAAAGAATCCGCCTGCAATGCAGGAGACCCAGGTTCGATCCCTGGGCTGGGAAGATCCCCTGGAAAACAGCATGGCAAGCTGCTCCAGTATTCTTGCCTGGAGAATCTCGTTGGGGCAATTTAATGGGGAATCTTGGAAGGGTTGCTGGGTGTTCAAGTGGAGAAATATCTAAGCAGAGACACTGCTAAGGACTGCAGTGCAGAATGGGAAGATGCTGATCTCTCCAAAGAAGAACAAACAGAGATTTGAAGGCCTGTGGCTCTGAATCCCCAAACTTCCTCATGGCACCAGGGCAGAACCCCAAGACCTTATAAGTCCTCTCCTTTAAAGCATGCCTCATTTCAAATGGCCTCCCAGAATTTCCTCGAAGTAGCAGTGTTCGTTTTGACAAAAATATTTAACTTTTCCACCACTGTTCTTCAGGGGAAAACAGTCTTAGTCGACTGTGTGTGATTACCCTCTGTACAGAATTATTTGTCATTTCCTTGGTGGTTTTGTCTCATCCCGGGTGCCTCAAACACATAAAATTCTGATGGCAATGTATGGCAAAACCAATACAGAATTGTAAAGTAAAATAAAAAATAAATAAATAAATAAATTTTTTTTTAAAAAAGATAATTTCTCCTTCATTCATTTGTATAATGGTTCTTTTTTGAATGCCTTCTAAAGGCTGTGATGTAAAAGAAAGGACTATCACCCTCATGGAGACAAGAATTGAGTGGGGGAAACAAACATTAAAAAAAAGTCATTCCATCCTCTGGAACTCATAAAGAGGGAAAGAAATTTGAAATTTTTAATACAAAATCTGCTTTCTATAGGAACAGAAAGCGAGGCAAGGTAGCCTTCATTTCCCAGAATTCTAGAAACCCCAGGAGTCACACTCTTATTTGGAATGGATAAGTCCATTTGAAGGAAGAATTAATTTGGAAAATTTGGGTAGAAGACATCTGTTGTTTCTGAACGTGAACTTTCCTTCGTTTGCTGGTGTAAAAAAAACATTTTTTTTAAGTCGTGCAGATAACGACGTTGGTGTCAGGCTGAAGTTGCAGAGCTGCAAAGTGAGGGATCGGGTGGCTTTTGGGGGAGGTGGCAGCAGGAGGCGAGGTGACTGTTCGGGGAGGATGTGGAAAGTGGAGGAGGTCTGTCCCTGAGATACAGGGTCAGATAGAAGAGGCTGGCTGAGTGGAGTGAGTGTGTACGTGGGGGTGGTGGGGCTTCAGGATGGAGGAGCGTGCTAAATAGCAGCAGCTGAGATCATCCAGGGGTGAAAAGGAGCTGGGGACAGCCTTGGGGTCTTCATGTAGGCGGTGTAGCCAGGTATAGATGTCTCAGAGTCAATGTCATATCATAGGCAGCTTGTGTGTGTGTGTGTGTGTGTGTGTGTGTGTCGGTCGTGCATTGAAGGGTAGATTGGAGGCTGAGCCATTGTAAAGCGAGTGGCAGATACCACCACACTTGTCCCTACCCATGTCAGCATTCACCTCTTAAAAGTAAGGGTGATAGGTATTAATTAGTCGAAGACAGTGACTCTCAAGCAGGAGGTATGTTGGAATCCAGAGAAAGCTCCCTCCTTTTCTTTCTCTTGATTTTAAAAGCATTCAGACAATACACGCCAGTTGTAAAATGCCCTGCCCATCCTGAAGTAAACACATGTGTTTAGAAAATTTGGGAGGTGAGTTTCTCCCTTTCCCAGGTATAACTGTTCTCTGGTAACAGCTGTGCATTCATAATACAGGTGTACACATTTCACAAAGTATTTTTTATCCCTGGAATTGACCTGCATACACAGATACAGACATATCCTTATCGTGATATAGTAAAGATGTACTTTGGGACTTCCCTGGTGGCTCAGACGTCTGTCTACAATGCAGGAGACCCGGGTTCAATTCCTGGGTCGGGAAGATCCCCTGGAGAAGGAAATGGCAATCCACTCCAGTACTATTGCCTGGAAAATCCCATGGACAGAGGAGCCTGGTAGGCTACAGTCCATGGGGTCGCAAAGAGTTGGACACAACTGAGCGACTTCACTTCACTTCACTTTGTTCTTCTTAATAGTTGTATCATATTGCAAAGTTTGGATGCTTCATGAGCTATTTACCAATTAATGAATTAATGAGTATTTAGGTTGCTTCTGAACTGTCACTGATACAGCACTGTAGGGGGTACCTGTACTCAGGTACATGTATTTCTTCAGGGTCAGTTTCCAGCAGTGCAGTGTAGACTTAAAATTTTGAAAGATGCCGCCCTCTTGCTCTTGACCCTCTCAGGACTGGACCAGTTTATGCCCCTAACAGGACTCCTCCAGTCGTGAAGATTATCGCTATTGTTATCAGGCATTATCTTCATTTATTTAAAATTTTAAAATGTAGTTTTTAATGGTTCCTTTCCATTGACAGTTAGGAGTTCAGCTTGGGTGAGATCACAAGCCCCATGAGGGCAGGCACCTGTCCTCTTTTGTTTGCCATTCATACCTCCCGGGCTTGGCAGGTGCCCCGGCCACAGTGAACATCTTGTTACCTGGATTTGTTCATTGCAGAGCCATGTGTGGAGGGGTTGTAAGGCGGGCGTAGGACTTAAAGGCTCATCGATCAGTTTCCCAAAGATCATCAGATTTCACGAGGGGAGCAGGAAGGACATATAAACACACAAGGAAGTAGTGTCCTCACCTTTATTTTTTTTTTTGCAATTTAATGATGGGTGTTTTATTAGTTTTTTTGTACTTAGTAATCTTAAGCTGTATTAATGACAGGTAAAAACATAGCATTTGGGTTTATGCCAAAACCAATACAGAATTGTAAAGTAAAAATTAAAAATAAATAAATTAATTTAAAAAATAAATAAATAAATATACATAGAAAAAAGTTGTCCTCACCTTTAAAAAAGCACTTGCCTAGGACCCAAGTTATTTATTGAAGACATTTTTACTGGCAAAGTAGATCTGGAGCAGGAGTGAGAGGGAAGGGCAGTTCTTACCTTGTTTTTAGTTTGTGTTAAGCTAGTTGCAGGGTTCACTCAAACATTCTGAAATAATCCTTTTGAAACTGAACACTTAAAATTATTTTGTGACAGATAATTATACATTAACAAGTCAGAGCAGTAAAAGAGTGGGAAACGATGTCTCTGTATGGAGCAGGCAGGTATTTTGTGTGTATAAAATAGATCTAGAAGTATCGTACATTGAAAAGAAGCTACATCTTAGTGAGGTGAGAATTCTTGACCAAAAATGATGGTAAGCAACTCTTGAAAGTGCAGCACAGTAACTTATACGTGTTGGTGTTCAATCAGTAAGTGTCTGTTCTCTTGGTGGGGTCTGAGTTGGGCAAGGGTGTTAGGAGGCTCTGGAGCTGGGAGTGATGGAGACGGGTCCCCCTGTCTGCGCCTCAGGCTCACCGCTGCCATGGCAATCACACTAACCTGCTCTTTTCCTTCCCTCTGTCTCTCGGCACGCTTGCCTTCCTCCTTGGACGTCAGGAGCAAAAGCGTATAGATGGCACAACCCGGGAGGTGAAAAAGGTTAGAAAAGCCAGAAACAGGCGCCAAGAATGGAATATGATGGCGTATGACAAAGAGCTTAGACCCGACACCAGGTTGTCACAGAGCGCACACCACGGAGCATCTTCTGAAGGATCCTTGTCCCCAGACACTAGGTGTGTGTGCGTGTCTGTGTGTGTGTGCGCGCGTGCGTGCATGCATGCATTGTGAGAGTGAGTGGGGCTTGGCTTCCCTGTAAGTGGAAACATAGTGCAGCTTTGTGTTTATATCATCCACAGTGTGTTTCCAAACTTTCCTTAAAGATGAGCGTTGTATATGTTTTGAGTTTGAAATACTACTTTAGTTTTGTTTGATGTTGGGTTACTTTGCATCATTTTCCATCTGTGACTTCTCTTAATCATCCTATTAATCTAGATGTACTGTTTTAACCTCGATTCTGAATTTGGGCTTAGTACCTGCCCGTGACTGGCATTTTCATTTTGATAATCATTTCATTCTTTCTCTGCCTCTTTTGCTTAGAATTTTGCTTTTCCCTTGCCACTTGGTATCTGAAACAATTGGTAGTGACTGATGTGATCAAGGAATAACTTCATTGTTCTTTTTGATAACCTTTCCAAAAGGGATGAACAAAGTTTTTTTTTTCTTTTCCCCCTTCAGTTCGCTAATCTTATGTATTCTAATTGCAGGAGGAGAATTCTCTTAGGAATTTATTTTTTTTAATTGTTAGCAATTCAGTAAAACTATTTTCTTGCAAATGTGAAAGACATGGTCACTAAGCAGCATTTATCCCGAAAGGGCTTCACTGGACAGGAAGAACTGACCAGTAATTGTAATTTACAGTTAATTTCGTATTTCTGCTTCTGTAAAGGTGGGCTCTTCCATCGGCATTTAAAAACGTGAATAGAGGATTCTTACATCAGCAGTAACCTGGACCTTGCCATAAATCTGTGTTTTAAGAAATGTGTATTAACCTCCGTGTTTAGCTCAGACTAATGTACAGAAGATGCTTAGTGCTCGGTGGGTACAGTTCCCATAATGACACTTCCCCACAAGGGCTGCCGGTCACTGACTGATGCAGGGTCTAGATTCTTCTGTACAGGCTGTCATCAGGTGATGATCTGACAATTCCTGGAGCTTTCACTGAGCTGTAGCCTCAAGTTTTAGTCTTTGTGTCAGTTTATCTCTGTAGAAAGTAAGGCTGAAGATATACTTCTGCTCATAGTTCTTTGGGTGAGAAGTACGTGAAATCAACAGCTCCCAGGATGTCATATCTGCTGCTCCGTTTTCTCCAGCTAAGCTGTGACTATTTATTCGTGCAAAACGTATACTTGGTAATATTCCACGCATAAGTCTTTCTGTAGGTACAGATGGAAAAATGAATTTTTAAAAATCTCTCTGAATTAATCGATATTCATTCTGGAATCTGAGATTAGACTGTGCCATGCTGGGTATAAAATTGATGGATTATAGCCCTTAAGTTATTTTGGATACTTTATTTTATGAAAGTATAACAGTTTTCTTATAAAATAAGATTAAATTTTTATATTTGGAAAAAATTATTCACAATCCTATTACCAGAGAAACCACTGTTTTTGTATTTTAGTGTATTTTTTTTTTTTTTGGTCTTTTTTCTGTACATGTGTGTATTCAGACTTAATGAAATTGAAGTCTGCCCTGTGTTATTTACCTTTTGATTTTATGTCTCATATTCCTGGGCTTCTCTGGTGGCTCAGAGAATAAAGAATCGCCTGCAGTGTGGGAGACCTGGGCCAATCCCTGGGTTGGAAAGAGCCTCTGGGGATGGGAATGGCTACCCACTCCAGTATTCTTGCCTGGATAATCCCGTGGACAGAGGAGCCTGGTGGGCTACAGTCCATGGGATTGCAAACGGTCAAACACAACTGAGCGACTTTCACACATTCCTGTTTTAAGTGTTATTTAGAAACATGATTTTTAATGGATGTACTCAGGGTAACTGAGGGAAATTTGAGCATTAAATTTGATGGTATGTATATAATTTGTTCTTGTAAGTAATACATTTTCAGCTCATCACACAAACTAATGATAAGTTTTCACTCTCTTTGTAGACCATCAGGAATGGTTTGATTCTAAGCATACGTTTAGGATGAGCCTTGATGAAGCGCTTGTCCCTGACTCCGCACATCGATCAGGAAGCAGGGTGCCCCCGGCCCCTGAGCTTCCGCCTCCCTCACCCTGTTCTGAGTGTTGCAGCCGCCTGGCCCTGCACCGCAGCCACTCGACCCTGCCCTCCCGCAGAACCCCGAGGTCTTCGTTTGCTTCTCCCCGAGTCTCCACTGCTGACACTTCTCCTGTCCCATCTTTTCTTCCCTCTTCCACATTCTCTTTCCCCTAAGATAACTCCTGGTGCCCCTGCAGCTTCAGGACCACCCGCCCGGGCCCACACGGGTGCCATCTCTCCTGGGGCTGACTCTGCCTTCCTGTTGGGGGGTCCTTTTTGCTCAGCGGTCACCCTCCTCCTCACCTCTTGTCCAGCCTGCCGGTGTCCCCTGAACGGGGGCAGTGACACCTCGAGTGACGAGTCAGCCCCCTCTCTGCTCCACCCCACCACCGTCACAGAGCCCTGCCCCCCAGGCCCCTGCTGTGATTCCCGACATTAGGCATGCCCTGCTGCTTCTGTCCTCCATCCAGTTTTGTCCCCCATCGCCTCCATTCGGCCCTGTATCACCCCGAACCTTACAGAACAGAGCTCTGAATTTTGCCAGGATATTTCCAGCCCTGGCTCCTTGCCCCATCAGAAGCACTCCGTAGCCTGTAGATAAGTTTGTTTCCATTAGAAAGTTGTATCCTAGCTATGACAGTTACCCACACAGGGCCACGCCCCCATCAGCAGGGAATCCAGAGTTTCAGGTATTTACATTTTTAAAATACGCAAAAACTAAAAACAGGTCAGATTCTTCCCCCACTGACAATATTTTTAACTCCCTTCCCAACAGTTGGGCAAATTGCCAATAGTTGGCATTGTTCAAAAGACAGTCGTATGCACACCGTAATGTACAGTTCATACTGCAGTTAGGGAAAAAGGAAGTGAGTTACAAATTATGTTTATACTGCAATTAGGGAAGAAAAAAGGGAAAAAAACCCAAAAAACAGTAGTCTTTTGCCATTTAGAGAACTTTTCTACACAGTGATGTCCCAGGGAAGCTGCTGTCTGAATTCCAAAGACCCGACGTGTGTTTGCCTCTTCCCTTCAGAGAGAGAGACACAAGCTGAATCCCAACAGAAGCCAGCAGATAAGTGTGAGAAAAGTCAGGACCAGAAGAGAAGAGTGGGAGAGAAGGAAGATGGGCATTGAGTTCATGAGTGACGCGAGGAAGCTGCAGCAGGCGGGGGGCGCGGCAGAGCACCGGACGCCCGCCGGGTTTGTGGTTCCACTTGCTCCGGGTCCCAGCCCCCACGACCCCTGCTTCAGCGTCACGAGAGGATGCTCTGCCCTGTACTGACCACACGTCCCATAACCCGGGTGACTAACGCCCTGCGGCGCTGCCCAGCCCTCCCCGCCCCCAGCGGTACCCCCAGGGTCCCAGCATTCTTCTGAACTCTGCCAACTAACACGGAGATGCGTGCATCCTTTCAGAGTTTCTTTCTCCCGCGAGCCTTGGAGGCAGCAAGAGGGCTTCTGCCTGCGGCACTGTGTTCCTTCTCTCTCTCTTGGCCATAAATACATCTCTCCTGTTCAAGAAAACTACCACTCACCTCATTCTTGACTTCTTTCTCTGTTCTTACCGTTCATTTTTCTTTTTCCGATTCATCTGCCATTTGTTAAGGTCTAGTTATACGCTGTCAGTTTAATCACCACTGAAATCTTCCACCTTGGATGGCGTTTTCAAATTCAGCGCCCTGTCTTGGAGGCTCCTGTCTTACAAACGTGTCTGCTGCGATGCTGTGAAGGGGGCTGTGCTGTCTGTTGCTTGTCCGTCTGTCTGACCACGCACTTCACAGCTGTGGCTCTGAAACCACATAACCCTGGAGCTTTGCCGCTAAAGTCATGATTGCATTGTGCTTGGAGGCTCTTGTGGGCCTCGACCTTGTCGATAGTACAGGGAATAAGCGTGTGATTTCTGTGCCTTGGCCGTGTTCTGATTTAAATGTATGCTGATGCCTGGTGGCGGCAGGAAGGTCTTCTTAACTGATGCCACTTTCTCCCACCCCTGGCTCTGGCCTGCAGGTCCCATGCATCGGATGTCACGGATTACTCATACCCGGCCACCCCCAACCACTCTCTGCACCCGCAGCCCGGGACCCCTTCCTACGGAGCAGGTGACGCGCCACCCCACGGGCCGGCAGCCCAGGCCCCCGAGCACGAGTTCCGGCCCCCGTCAGCCTCGGCCCGGCACCTGGCCCTGAACAGGCCCCAGCAGCCCCCACCGCCCCCACCGCAGGCCGTGGAGGGCCCCCAGGCCCCCGCACCCATGGCCCCAGCCGACTACGGGTAAATACTCCATCCTGGGCTCACTCTGGGGCTCACCATTGCATGGGGGTCTTGCGGGTGGGTGATGAGGAATTGTCACTGAATAACCTGGAGAAGGAAGTGGCAACCCTCTCCAGTATTCTTGCCTGGGGAAGTCTATAGACAAAGAAGCCTGGTGGGCTACAGTCCATGGGGTCACAAAGAGTTGGACATGACTGAGGGACTAAGCCAAACTCTGGAGGCTAGGATGCAGCCAGGAATGAGTGGGTGCAGATACCGTCCGTTATGAGAAACTCTTGTGTTAGGAAAGGCAGAGTCATGCCGCTCCCCTTTTATTACACGTAAGCCTCAGGTTTGTGTCTATGTCCGTGAACACACATTACCTTTATGTTTGAACGACTGAGCC